>NC_057805.1:447528563-447654913 GCF_018294505.1 Triticum aestivum | reverse complement strand
ACTTGCTATGTATGAATGGATGGAACTATATATGTATGCACGATGAAACTTATGTGCTGGATATGTCATATGTTTGCTGTTAAATAGCCCTGTGAAATATATATATATATATATATATATATATATATATATATATATGTTATATATTTGCTGTGAAAATTGCTGGATTTAAAAAAAAACAGAAAAAAGAGGCACCTTTGCCGTCAGCCGCTGATGGCAAAGGCTCCTTTGCCGTCTGCCGCGGACGGCAAAGAAGCCACGCGGCGGCCACCTGTGCTCCCTGGGAGCTGACCCATTTGGTCAGTTTGCCTACAGCGGCGGACGGCAAAGGCTTTGCCTACATTGGCAGACGGCGAAGAATGCCCACATTTGCCTACAGCAGCAGACGGCAAAGGCTTGTCCCGCAGTGACGTCCAGCTGACATCATTCGGCGGACGGCAAAGGCCGGATGCTCTTTGCCATCAGCGGCGGACGGCAAAGGCTGCCGTTAGCCGCCTAACGGACTAACAGCGCATTTATTGTCGTCGGCTTTCTTTGCCGTCAGCCGCTGATGGCAAAGGCCCCTTTGCCGTCCGCTTCAAAAAGCAGACGGCAAAGAAGCTCTTTACCGATGCCTACTTTGCCGGAGCCTTTTGCCGTCAGCGGCAGACGGCAAAGGCCTTTGCCATCTGCCGTGGCAGATGGCAAAGTAGCTGATTCCTGTAGTGTTAGTTAGTTAATTTTTTTAGGTGTTGTTTTCACCACAAGATTTTTTATTATGTTTATGTTGTACTAATTTCGTTTACTCTTTGTCATTGCAGGTGTTGACAGATGGTGGGCGCGGGTCGAGAGCGCTCCGAGCCTCCTTCCTCGGCGCGTGCTGGGAGGGGTGGCTATATTGCACCCCAGCAGCTTCGGAGAGCGCTCGTAGACAGCATGACGATACCGGCGGGCGCTTCTTCTTCGGCCGGGAGAGGTCGGGGGAAGACGAGGAGGGTTGGAGCTAGAGGTGGACGTGGCGGCAGGAGAGGTAGGAAGCCTCTTGCGCCTTACTCGCCGTCAACCCCAATTGTTTCTCTGGACCACCGGAGTGCTCCGTCTCAGGTGGACCCGTCAGACTTGGACCCGTCTCGGAATCTGGTCCAGGAGCCTCGGGCCGACAAGCCTCGGGCCCCAGAGTCTTTGTCCCAGGAGACTCGGGCCCCAGAGTCTTCGTCCCACAAGACTCCGGTCCCGGAGTCTTCGTCCCACGTGACTCCGGAGCTTAGTGGCCATGCTGATGGCGAGGAGACCTGGTCTAACGATAGTTTTAGCGAGGGCGAGCTGGTTGAGTAGGGCAAGAAGGTCTACCAGCGTGGTGGTACGAAGCTCCTGGCTGTGCCGCCGACCCGCGATCAGAGGTGGTTGATAGAGCCTAACGGGGAGAAGTAAGTGCATTTACTCTTTTTTAACCTTTATCCTTCATGTTTCTTCAAATTAATATCTAATGTGTTGGCCTTGTCATACTGCAGGGGTTGGATACACGCCGATGGTGTCCGCAGGCCCAACCAGGTCCTTGCTGTGCTTTGCCGGCACCACTTCCCGGGGTGGGTCATGTTGCCTGGTGAGGGTCAGGTTCCACAGCTAGCATTGAGCTGGGAGCTGTACGTGGCTGCCCTGGCCCCGCTGGAGGAGAGGGTCGACGATGGCCGATATTGTGAGGCGGCTGTTTTGGGTAATTTCTCCCTTACATAATTAAAAATCAACATTACCTAGTGATTATACTAATCAGTGTTGTCTTGTTCGATTGCAGACCTTCTACAGGTGTTCTGAGGAACACGAGGCGGAGGCAGCTAGGGTTCTCGAAGCCGAGTGTAAGCGCCTACTTCAGAACTTACGGCACGACGCTAGGGTGCAGGCTGTTCGAGACTACTACGCCTCAACTAACATTAGGAGGGCCAAGAAGAAGTGCCGCGGAAAGTATCTGAGTAAGGAGAAGTACATGAAGGTAATTACCTATTCTTAAGGCCTTCTACTTAGTTTCCTTGATTTCATTCGTAGGCGTAGCGCTGAAATTTCTTTTTGCCAAACTTAGGTGCCCCCGAGATGGTGTGCGGATAGGATGGACTGTTGAGAGACGTTGGTGGATGAGTGGTGCTTGTCGGTGTCAAAACCGGCGGATCTCGGGTAGGGGGTCCCGAACTGTGCGTCTAAGGCGGATGGTAACAGGAGGCGGGGGACACAATGTTTACCCAGGTTCGGGCCCTCTCGATGGAGGTAATACCCTACTTCCTACTTGATTGATCTTGATGATATGAGTATTACAAGAGTTGATCTACCATGAGATCGTAGAGGCGAAACCCTAGAAGCTAGCCTATGATTATGATTGTTGTTGTCCTACGGACTAAACCCTCCGGTTTATATAGACACCGGAGGGGGCTAGGGTTACACAGAGTCGGTTACAAGGGAGGAGATCTACATATCCGTATTGCCAAGCTTGCCTTTCACGCAAAGGAGAGGCCCATCCGGACACGGGACGAAGTCTTGAGTCTTGTATCTTCATAGTCCAACAGTCCGACTAAAGTATATAGTCCGGCTGCCCGAGCACCCCCTAATCCAGGACTCCCTCAGTAGCCCCTGAACCAAGCTTCAATGACGATGAGTCCGGCGCGCAGATTGTCTTCGGCATTGCACGGCGGGTTCCTCCTCCGAATACTTCATAGAAGATTTTGAACACAAGGATCGTGTCCGGCTCTGCAAAATAAATTCCACACACCACCGTAGAGAGTATAATATTTCCAAAAATCTAATCTGCTGACAACTTTTCATGGCGTGACATCCTACCGTGGTCCAGTCATTACGAACCGTTTTCCCCAGCCTGCCACTGCACGTGTTGTGAGGCGGTTTTATTGGCACTTCTTGTCGAAGCAGAGATTATGGTCCCCTTATCACGGGATTCTCATCAATACGGGTGTGGGTAACCCAATCGTGCCCGCTGGTATGACCCCTCGATTTTAGGCAAGTTCCAAACGGCCATGCGGAGGACGCTTGATATTCACCCTCTTTAAAAAGAGGCCAAGGCTTGTCCTTTTCTTCTTGCGCTCGACCCTTGCCTTCCCCCACCTTGAATTCCAACACCCAAGGCTCAGGCTAAGCGTTTTGGACCTTCAATCATGTCCGGATCCAACCTTCAAGGCCGGTGGATGCCCTCCTCTGTCACAGAGGAGGACATCAAGAAGCTAAGAGAAGCCAGGTATCTGACCGCCGAAATCTCGCACAGGCTGCCTGCTCGAGGGCAGGTCGTCCCCACTCCCGAACCCAACGAGAGTGTCGTATTTGTCTCCCACTTCCTCTGAGGGCTAGGCTTTAATCTTGATCCCTTTGTTAGAGGGCTTATGTTCTATTACGGGCTCGATTTCCATGATCTGGCTCCGGATTCCATCCTTCACATCTCGTCGTGTGTGAGGCCTTCCTCCGCATCACCCCACACTTCGGCTTATGGCTCAAGACCTTCAATGTGAAGCCGAAGATGATCGATGGGAGACACACAAAATGCAGAGGTGCCATAATAAGCAAAGGCGTCGATGCTCCATGGCCAAAGAGAACCTTCCCGGAGGTGTCCAACTTATGGCAGCGGGAGTGGTTTTACATCACAGCCCCCCGAAGTACTAAGTGGGTAGCCGCCCCCGCCTTCCGTTCGGGCCCCCCGCCACAACTGGCGTCATGGGTCAACAAGGGGCTGGACTGGGGGCCGGTTAATGACGTGCTGACATTGCAGAGTCGCATCCGAGATCTCCTCAAGAGAGATGTCAGCCTTGTCAAGGTAATGCAAGTCATGCTAGTTCGTCGGGTCCTGCCATGCCAACGTCGACCTCTCCGTATGTGGGAGTTCAACCCGGAAGACCGCGAACTATTCAGCAATTCTTCGGCATGACGCTCAAAGAGATGTATAGATTGTTCTTCGGATCACGAATAAAGTGTCCGGACACCACCGAGGACGCCGGTCTAAACTGCAATCGTCCAGACACCCAAGTAAGTAATTGTTCGGCTGAACATGATGTCTCTTTATTTATCACAACATCATTCTGAAAAGTCGCTCTTTCACTAGGACTGGATAAAAAAGGAGAAGATGATCAGGTGTTCGGCCCCCCTTCCCGAAGGCTCAACGGATCCAGTACTAGCCAGAATGATTGAGCTCGCGCCATATCAAGTGCCATCAGGGGAAGATAAAGGGAGGAATACAGAAGCCGAAAGCTGGCCTCACTCATTACTCATCCAAACCGGGGGAATTAGTGTCTCCGCGAAGGAGGATAACCGAGGAGAAGAATCTAAAATTCCATCTCCCCAAGGAAGGAAGAGGACCGCCTCTGAAGACTTGGAAACAATGGTTTCCAAACGAGGGAAGAAACCTTTGCCAGGGGGCCCTGCCCCGGAGGGCATCCTTACCACACAGTGCCCGCAAGGGGCTCAGCCCTCCACCGAGCTGTAAGTAAAAAAAAGTACTTTTGGTAAATATATCCTGCTTCATCTCTGAGGAAAATAATCGAGACGTATGTCTTGCAGTTCAGATCGTAGCCCTTCTCGACAGAGTTCATCATCGGGGGATCTTCTTCCGGAGATGATGGAGAGCGAAATGCCTCCCCTTGTCTCCTCGCCTCATGAGGCGGACGACCCTGAGGTGTCGTCACGGAGGATTTATCCTAATCCACCAAGGCCAGAAGGGAACCCTTCGGCCACCCGAAGTCCGGAGTATCCGGCTCCTAAGGAGAGCCACAAAAAGAGTCCGGGACTGTCCCGTGCGCGTCCGGACGCACTGATGAGTATTCTGGAGCAAGCGGCTATCTCAGAGGCGCATCATACTTTAATGGGTACGGTAGAGGGTGTCCTGGATTAGGGGGTCCTCGGACAGCCGGACTATATACTTTAGCCGGACTGTTGGACTATGAAGATACAAGATTGAAGACTTCGTCCCGTGTCCGGATGGGACTCTCCTTTGCGTGGAAGGCAAGCTTGGCAATACGGATATGTAGATCTCCTCCCTTGTAACTGACTCTATGTAACCCTAGCCCCTCCGGTGTCTATATAAACCGGAGGGTTTAGTCCGTAGGATAACAACAATCATAATCATAGGCTAGCTTCTAGGGTTTAGCCTCTACGATCTCGTGGTAGATCAACTCTTGTAATACTCATATCATCAAGATCAATCAAGCAGGAAGTAGGTTATTACCTCCATCGAGAGGGCCCGAACATGGGTAAACATTGTGTCCCCCGCCTCCTGTTACCATCCGCCTTAGACGCACAGTTTGGGACCCTCCGCCGGTTTTGACACCGACATTGGTGCTTTCATTGAGAGTTCCACTGTGCCGTCACGATAAAGGCTTGATGGCTCCTTCGATCATCGACAACGATGCGATCCAGGGTGAGGCTTTCCTCGCCGGATAGATCTTCGTACTCGGCGGCTTTGTACTGCGGGCCAACTCTCTTGGCCATCTGGAGCAGATCGAGAGCTACGCTCCTGGCCATCAGGTCAGGTTTGGAAACTTGAACTATACTGCCGACATCCGCGGAGATTTGATCTTCGACGGATTCGAGCCCATGTCAGGTGCACCGCACAGTCAAGACGAGCATGACTTAGCTCTGCCGTCGGACAGTGTTCGAAAGATCACACCTGCAACCACTCCAGCCCTCAATCTGGAGCAGATCATGCCGTCCAAGGACGGGTGGATAGACCCCGCCACGGAGGCCGCGCACGCATCGGCGATAGAGCCAAATACTGACTTTACCTCTTATGAGACCCGTGTTGCCGAACACTTGGATTCGTCCTCGGCCACGGGCTCTGAACCGCCTGCATCCGTGCCAATCAAATCTGATTGGGCACCGATCATGGAGTTTTCCTCGATGGATATCTTTCAAGGGCGATGTGCTAAATTTATTAAGGTCTCTCTCCTTGTCAGGAGACCCTTGGCCGAACTGTGTTCGACCTGAGTGGGAAGCGGACGACGAAGAAATTCGTTCCCCACCCACCACCCACTTAATAGCCACTGTCGACGACTTATCCGACATGCTGGATTTTGACTCCGAACACATCGACGGTATGGACGACGATGCAGGAGAGGAACAGGAACCACCGCCCACAGGGCGCTGGGCAGCCACTTCATCATACGATATATACATGGTGGATACACCCAAAGAAGACAATGACGAGGAACGGAAGGATGCAGCGAAGGATAGTTCCCTCGAGAAGCAACCAAAGCGAGGACGTAGGCGCCGCTCCAAATCCCGCCTCGGCAAAAACAGCGATAACAACGCAGGAAAAAATAATACCCCGGTCGACTCCAAAGGAAACGACGACCACATGGATCCAGCGACAGAACAGGACGAACCAGCAGACGGCGAACACAGTACGGAGCCGCTGTCCGATCACGGCGACGCCGAGGGTAAAGATCATCAACCTGTCTCCGGAGAGGAGAATAGTCCGGACGACGATGCACACATCATCCCGGAAAGGCACTTTGAACAAGAGAACCTCCACAGAAGGCTTATTGCCACCGCGAGGAGCCTGAAGAAGCAGAAGTAAAGGCTCAAAGCCACGCAAAATACACTTAACAGTAGATGGAACAAAGTGCTCGAAACTGCAGAAAAGTACGGTGGCAGTCGCCACAGAAAGAGCTATCCAAAGCGCAAGCTGCTGCGTGAATTCGATGACGAGGCTTTAGAGCCCACACAGCCGAAAAATAAAACGGCCAATCAGCCGGATCAACCACCCCGTTGCCGCAATAGGGAGGCTAACGATGTCGGTATAACCAGGTCCATCTACGGATCTAGGAAGCGCGCTCCGGCGCAGAATCAAAACAGAACACTACAACCCTCAGAACGTCATGACACATCCAAGTACAGGGGTGCCGCGCACCCCCTATGCTTCACCGATGAGGTGCTGGACCACGAATTCCCAGAGGGATTCAAACCCGTGAACATAGAGGCGTACGACAGAACGACAGACCCTGGGGTCTGGATTGAGGACTTTATCCTTCATATCCATATGGCTCGCGGAGATGATCTCCACGCCATCAAATACTTGCCCCTCAAGTTGAAAGGACCAACTCGGCATTGGCTAAAGAGCCTCCCCGAAAACTCAATTCGAAGTTGGAAAGAGCTTGAGGATGCTTTTAGGGCTAATTTTCATGGAACCTCCGGATGCAGACGATTTAAGTCATATAATTCAACAACCCGAAGAGTCAGCCCGAAAGCTTTGGCACAGATTCCTCACTAGGAAGAATCAAATCGTCGATTGCCCAGACGCCGAAGCTTTAGCAGCTTTCAAACATAGTGTCCGGGATGAATGGCTCGCCAGACACCTCGGCCAGGAAAAACCGAGGACAATGGCAGCCCTAACAAGCCTTATGACCCGCTTTTGCGCGGGCGAAGATAGTTGGCTGGCCTGTAGCGGCACCAGTGACCCAGGCACATCCGAAGTCAGGGATGGCAATGGAAAACCACGATGCAACAAAAGCAAGCATCAAAGCAATGAAGACAGCCCAGACAACACGGCGGTGGACGCCGGATTCAGGGGCTCATGATCCGGTCAATGGAAAAAGCCATTCAAAGGCAGCAGAGATGGACCGTCCAGCCTAAACAAGATTCTAGACAAATTATGTCAGATTCATGGCACCTCCGACAAACCTGCAAATCACACCCACAGAGAATGCTGGGTCTTCAAGCAGGCCGGCAAGCTAAATGCCGAACACAACGGGAGGGAGACGCCAAGCGAAGACGAGGATGAGCCTCGCCAACAAAGCACTGGGGGACAGAAAAAATTCCCACCAGAGGTCAAAACAGTGAACATGGTTCATGTAACGAAGAGAAGGAACACGTGCGCACTCCGAGACGTATGCGCCATGGAGCCCGTCACCCCCAAGTTCAACCCTTGGTCGGCCTGACCGATCACTTTTGATTGCAGGGATTACCCGACTAGTATCCAGCATGGAGGACCGGCTGCCTTGGAGCTAGACCCAATAATTGACGGATACCATCTCACCCGAGTCCTTATGGACGTCGGCAGTAGTCTTAATCTGATATATCAGGACACAGTCCGCAAGATGGGGATAGACCCGACAAGAATTAGCCAAAGCAATACTACCTTTAAAGGAGTAATACCAGGCATAGAGGCCCGTTGCACGGGCTCTCCAGAACTAGAGGTTGTATTCGGTTCTCCCGACAACTTCCGAAGTAAAAAAATTAACCTTCGACATCGCTCCATTCCGAAGCGGCTATCAAGCACTACTCGGACGAAGGGCCTTCGCTCGTTTTAACGCAATACCGCATTACGCTTATCTTAAGCTTAAGATGCCCGGTCCACGTGGCATCATCATAGTTAGCGGGAACACGGAGCGTTCCTTATGTACGGAAGAATGTGTGGCGGCTTTAGCAGCCGAACACTGAACAACCTCTCCAACCAGAATAAATGATCGGTCGTCAAGACCGCGGACATGGCTAGATGAGTCCGGCGCACCACTATTTGTAACAGCTCAGACAAACCTGAGATTGGGTCGATGGATATACCCCCATAAGTGGTGCTAGGGGCTTCCTGCATGTAAAAAGGGCTACGGTTTGGCGCGACCTTATTTAATATTGAATTTTAACGGTTTATTAATAATAACCAATTTCCTCGCACGAAGATTTTCACCTGGGTTTTTCTCTTTTACAGATGATAATCGTGCTACACCCTTCCAGGATACGGCACAACGGTGACACAGGCGCAGACGTGCAGCAGGGCCCCGCCCAAAGGTTTCTTTTTAGATTAAGACCATGTGTAAACCTTTCTTACTGTCTCTTGTTGCTTGACACCCCCCGGATACTTAACTCAACCGTGAGGGGTGCTGACATTATTGGCATTTCGCCATGTCAGAATGCACGTACCTGGAAATTCAGGGTTCATTATCAAGGGCGTTACTCAGCCCGGTATATGCTGTAAAGACCGAACACCTTAGGGAGTGTTCGGCTTCGCGAGTTTGGCCTTATATGCATTAGCTCCGAATCATGTCTTTGGTCAAATGTTGGGTTTGCCTGGCTCCCCCATTTTGCTACCTTACGTTCCGCTCTATCGGCTAAGGTGGCACCGGGAGAACTACTGCGATTGTGCCCTAGTTCATCCGGACGAGCACCTCAGTAGAGAAAGCCGAAAATTGACTGTCATGATAAAGCGCGAGACTGGTCAACCACTCGATGACTTAGCGAAATCTTCGCGATTCCTCCGCATTAACGAAGGGTCGGTTTCCCGGCCATGTACGTACGCGCCCCGTATTCGGACGAGCGCGGAAGTACCAGGGGCCATATAGTAGCCCCACCGTCAAACTCCTATGGCTAAGTGAAAGTGTTAAAGCAATATAGTCCGATTGCCTTGTTCGTCGCGCTATCACCTCCTTAATGGACCAAGACGTTGGATCAAGTGTGAACTCGCGCTTTTCCGAACACCCCCGCATTATATGCGTGGGGGCTGAAGCCGACGACTGCAAACTTTCAGGTTATATACATACATAAACGGCCGCACAGGAGGCATCATAATACTTTCAGGCAAAAGTATAAAAATAGCCTTTATAATCCAAATAACATTGTTTTTACAATCGGGATACATGTCACTCGAACATGATACTCTTCGAGCACTGAGCCTCTATTAAACGAGCACCTTCTAGGACTTCTTCAAAATAGTGCTCGGCCGAAACCTGGCCTACGGCCGGATTCTGGGTTGCAATAGCGGTGGTCTTCATCTCTGCCAGTATGTCTTGACACGGGCACGAGCCATCCGCGCACCCTCTATGCACGTCGACCTCTTTACAGCGCCGATATGCGACACAGCACCAAGAAATCATTGCACTAAACCAAAATAACTATTCGTCCTTGGTCCTTCCGGCCAAAGATGATCCACAACAGACCTCATGGCAAGCCCGGACAACCTATGGAGCTCGGCCCACTCGGCCATTTGCCCATTCAACAGCAGCGGACGCGTTGGAGCGCTGAACTGCGACCAGAACAACTTTTCCACTTCATGATCTTTTTGATCTTTGAAAAACTCAGTCACATCAGCAACACTCGTTGCCAAGTCCAAGTAAGCGTCTGCAGAACTCCATAGTTGATCTAGAAGGGCATACTTTGGATCTCTGAACTTCGTCCGCAACAAAAAGGGCTTCCCAGTTGTGATATCTCTGGCTTGACGGAGCTCCTCCTTCGCCGCTCTGATTTTAGAACGGGTTTCCTTGGCTGCTTCCATGGCTTTCTTCAGGTCCGCCGCTTGCGCCTGGCTTTCCTTTTTAAGAAGCTCATACCGATCGGTGGCATCCTTCAGCTCAACAGCCATCTTGGCTTGTTTTTCTTCGCTTTGGCGATGAGCAGCCTATTCGGCTCTTAACTCTTCGGCCGCCTTTAGTGTGGCCGCATCACTTCTCATGGCTTGTTCCTTGGCTCGAGTAAGCTCCGCCCGAAGGGTCTCCACGACGGCAGCTCCATCTGCAGTCACAGAATATTATAGATACTCGCATCATTCTCCTCTTAATACCTGTTAAACACCGGAGAATACATACCCTGTGCCTCGTCAAGCCGCTTGTTTACAAGCACGATGTCGGCATCTGCCGCATCAAGTTGCCGCCTTAGTTCGGCAAACTCACTAGTCCGGCTAGCCACTGGACCCTCAGCCGCCTGCACATGAAAGCAGCATGATCATTACCTGGGACTATGATGCTCTGTTTGCTGCCTTTTCGACAGCAACCAGAGTCTCAGGGGCTACTATCCGCATAGGGCACACCTAGCATGTGCGGTGCCGTCAAAGATATATATATTACTTCGCGTACCTCAAAGCCTCTTAGCAGGCTCATAAAAGCTTCACGCAACCCACTTTTGGCCGAAGAAATCCTCTCAACCACCGTACCCATTAAAGTACGATGCGCCTCTGAGATAGCCGCTTGCTCCAGAATACTCATCAGTGTGTCCGGACGCGCACCGGACAGTCCCGGACTCTTTTTGTGGCTCTCCTTAGGAGCCGGATACTCCGGACTTCGGGTGGCCGAAGGGTTACCTTCTGGCCTTGGCGGATCAGGAGAAATCCTCCATGACGACACCTCAGGGTCGTCCGCCTCATGAGGCGAGGAGTCAGGGGGAGGCGTTTCACTTTCCATCATCTCCGGAAGAAGATCCCCCGAAGACGAACTTTGTCGAGAAGGGCTATGATCCGAACTGCAAGACATACGTCTCGGTTATTTTCCTCAGAGATGAAGCAGGATATATTTACCAAAAGTACTTTTGTTTACTTACAGCTCGGTGGAGGGCTGAGCCCCTATTGCGGGCACTGTGCGGTAAGGATGCCCTCTGGGGCAGGGCCCCCTGGCGAAGGTTTCTTCCCTCATTAGGAAACCATTGTTTCCAAGTCTTCAGAGGCGGTCCTCTTCCTTCCTTGGGGAGAGGGAATTTTAGATTCTTCTCCCCGGTTATCCTCCTTCGCGGAGACACTAATTCCCCCAGTTTGGATGAGTAATGAGTGAGGCCTGCTTTCTGCTTCTTTATTCCTCCCTTTATCTTCCCCTGATGGCACTTGATAAGGCGCGAGCTCAAGCGTTCTGGCTAGTACTGGATCCGTTGAGCCTTCGGGAAGGGGGCCGAACACCTGATCATCTTCGCCTTTTTTATCTAGTCCTGGTCAAAGAGCGACTTTTCAGAATGATGTTGTGATAAATAAAGAGACAGCATGTTCGGCCGAAGAATTACTTACTTGGGTGTCTGGACGATTGCAGTTTAGACCCGCGTCCTCGGTTGTGTCCGAACACTTTATTCGTGGTCCGAAGAACAATCTATACATCTCTTCGAGCGTCACGCCGAAGAATTGCTGAATAGTTCGCGGTCCTTCCGGGTTGAACTCCCACATACGGAGAGGTCGACGTTGGCATGGCAGGACCCGACGAACTAGCATGACTTGCATTACCTTGACAAGGCTGACATCTCTCTTGAGGAGATCTCGGATGCGACTCTGCAATGTCGGCACGTCATTAACCGGCCCCCAGTCCATCCCCTTATTGACCCATGACGCCACTTGTGGTGGGGGGGCCGAACGGAAGGCGGGGGCAGCTACCCACTTAGTACTTCGGGGGGCTGTGATGTAAAACCACTCCCGCTGCCATAAGTTGGACACCTCCGGGAAGGTTCCCTTTGGCCATGGAGCATCGACGCCTTTGCTTATTATGGAACCTCCGCGTTCTGCGTGTCGCCCATCGATCATCTTCGGCTTCACATTGAAGGTCTTGAGCCATAAGCCGAAGTGTGGGGTGATGCGGAGGAAGGCCTCACACACGACGATAAACGACAAGATGTGAAGGATGGAATCCGGAGCCAGATCATGGAAATCGAGCCCGTAATAGAACATAAGCCCTCTAACAAAGGGATCAAGACTAAAGCCTAGCCCTCAGAGGAAGTGGGAGACAAATACGACACTCTCGTTGGGTTCGGGAGTGGGGACGACCTGCCCTCGAGCAGGCAGCCCGTGCGAGATTTCGGCGGTCAGATACCTGGCTTCTCTTAGCTTCTTGATGTCCTCCTCTGTGACAGAGGAGGGCATCCACCGGCCCTGAAGGTTTGATCCGGACATGATTGAAGGTCCGAAACGCTTAGCCTGAGCCTTGGGTGTTGGAATTCGAGGTGGGGGAAGGGTAGAATCGAGCGCGAGAAGAAAAGGACATGCCTTGGCCTCTTTTTAAAGAGGGTGAATATCAAGCGTCCTCCGCGTGGCCATTTGGAACTTGCCTAAAATCGAGGAGTCATACCAACGGGCACGATTGGGTTACCCACACCCGTATTGATGAGAATCCCGTGATAAGGGGAACATGATCTCGGCTTCGACAAAACGTGCCAATAAAACCGCCTCGCAACACGTGAAGTGGCAGGCTGGGAAAAAGGTTTGTAATGGCCGGACCACGGCAGGACGTCACGCCATGAAAAGTTGTCAGCAGATTAGATTTGTTGAAATATTATACTCTCTACGGTGGTATGTGGAATTTATTTTGCAGAGCCGGACACGATCCTTGTGTTCAAAATCTTCTATGAAGTATTCGGAGGAGGAACTCGCCTTGCAATGTCGAAGACAATCTGCGCGCCGGACTCATCGTCATTGAAACCTGGTTCAGGGGCTACTGAGGGAGTCCTGGATTAGGGGGTGCTCGCACAGCCGGACTATATACTTTAGCCGGACTGTTGGACTATGAAGATACAAGATTGAAGACTTCGTCCCGTGTCCATATGGGACTCTCCTTTGCGTGGAAGGCAAGCTTGGCAATACGGATATGTAGATCTCCTCCCTTGTAACTGACTCTGTGTAACCCTAGCCCCCTCCGGTGTCTATATAAACCGGTGGGTTTAGTCCGTAGGATAACAACAATCATAATCATAGGCTAGCTTCTAGGGTTTAGCCTCTACGATCTCGTGGTAGATCAACTCTTTTAATACTCATATCATCAAGATCAATCAAGCAGGAAGTAGGGTGTTACCTCCATCGAGAGGGCCCGAACCTGGGTAAACATTGTGTCCCCCGCCTCCTATTACCATCCGCCTTAGATGCACAGTTCGGGACCCCCTACCCGATGTCCGCCAGTTTTGACACCGACAACGATGGTTGAGAGGATTTCTTCGGCCAAAACTGGGTTGCATGAAGCTTTTATGAGCCTGCTAAGAGGCTTTGAGGTACGCAAAGTAATATATATATCTTCGACGGTACCGCACACGCTAGGTGTGCCCTATGCAGATAGTAGCCCCTGAGACTCTGGTTGCCTTCGAAAAGGCAGCAAACAGAGGATCATAGTCCCAGGTAATGATCATGCTGGTTTCATGTGCAGGCGGCTGAGGGTCCAGAGGCTAGCCGGACTGGTGAGTTTGCCTTACTAAGGCGGCAACTTGATGCGGCAGATGCCGACATCGTGCTTGTAAACAAGCGCCTTGACGTGGCACAGGGTATGTATTCTCCGGTGGTCAACAGGTATTAAGAGGAGCATCATGTGAGTATCTATAATATTCTGTGACTGCAGATGGAGTTGCCGCCGTGGAGACCCTTCGGGCGGAGCTTGCCTGAGCCAAGGAACAAGCCAGGAGAAGTGATGCGGCCGCACTAAAGGCGGCCAAAGAGTTAAGAGCCGAACAGGCTGCTCCTCGCCAGAGCAAAGAAAAACAAGCCAAGATGGTTGTTGCCCTGAAGGATGCCGCCGACCGGTATGAGCTTCTTAAAAAGGAAAGCAAAGGGCAAGCGGCGGACCTGAAGAAAGCCATGGAAGCAGCCAAGGAAACCCGTTCTAAAATCAGAGCAGCGAAGGAGGAGCTTCGTCAAGCCGGAGATATCACAGCTGGGAAGCCCTTTTTGTTGCGGACGAAGTTCGGAGATCCAAAGTATGCCCTTCTGGATCAACTATGGAGTTCTGCAGATGCGTACTTGGACTTGGCAACGAGTGCTGCTGATGCGACTAAGGTTTTCAAAGATCAAAAATATCATGAAGCGGAAAAGTTGTTCTGGTCGCAGTTCAGTGCGCCAACGCATATGCTGCTGTTGAATGAGAAAATGGCCGAGTGGGCCGAGCTCCATAGGTTGTCCGGGCTTGCCATGAGGTCTGTTGTGGATCATCTTTTGCCGGAAGGACCGAGTCCGAATAGTTATTTTGGTTTAGTGCAACGATTTCTTGGTGTTGTGCCGCATATCGACGCTGTAAAGAGGTCGGCGTGCGTAGAGGGTGCACGGATGGCTCTTGCCCGTGTCAAGACATACTGGGCAGAGATGAAAACCACCGCTATTGCAACCCAGAATCTGGCCGTAGGCCAGGTTTCGGCCGAGCACTATTTTGAAGAAGTCCTAGAAGGTGCTCGTTTAATAGAGGCTCAGTGCTCGAAGAGTATCATGTTCGAGTGACATGTATCCCGATTGTAAAAACAATGTTATTTGGATTATAAAGGCTATTTTTATACTTTTGCCTGAAAGTATTATGATGCCTCCTGTGCGGCCGTTTATGTATGTATATATCCTGAAAGTTTGCACTCGTCGGCTTCAGCCCCCACGCATATTATGCGGGGGTGTTCAGAAAAGCGCGTGTTCACACTTGATCCAACGTATTGGTCCATTAAGGAGGTGATAGCGCGATGAACAAGGCAATCGGACTATATTGCTTTAACACTTTGACTTAGCCATAGGAGTTTGACGGTGGGGCTACTATATAGCCCCTGGTACTTCCGCGCTCATCCGAATACGGGGCGCGTACGTACATGGCCGGGAAACCGGCCCTTCGTTAATGCGGAGGAATCGCGAAGATTCCGTTGAGTCATCGAGTGGTTGACCAGTCTCGCGCTTTATCATGACAGTCAGTTTTCGGCTTTCTCTACTGAGGTGCTCGTCCGGATGAACCAGGGCACAATGGCAGTAGTTCTCCCAGCGCTACCTTAGCCGATATAGCGGAACGTAAGGTACCAAAACATGGGAGCCGGGCAAACCCAACTATTGACCAAAGACATGATTCGGAGCTGATGCATATAAGGCCAAACTCGCGACGCCGAACACTCCCTAAGGTGTTCGGTCTTTACAACATATGCCGGGCTGAGTAACGCCCTTGATAATGAACCCTGAATTTCCGCGTACGTGCATTAGTCTGACGTGGCAAAATGCCAATAACGCCAGCACGCCTCACGGTTGTGTTAAGTAAATGGGGGGTGTCAAGCAACAAGAGACAGTAAGAAAGGTTTACACAGGGTCTTAATCTAAAGAGAAACCTTTGAGCGGGGCCCTGCTGCACGTCTGCGCCTGTGTCTCCGTTGTGCCGTATCCTGGAAGGGTGTAGCACGATTATCATCTGTAACAGAGAAAAACCCAGGTGAAAATCTTCATGCGAAAAAATTGGTTATTACTAATAAACCGTTAAAATTCAATCTTAAATAAGGTCAAGCCGAACTGTAGCCCTTTTTACATGCGGGAAGCCCCTAGCACCACTTATGGGGGTATATCCATCGACTCAATCTCAGGTTTGTCTGAGCTGTTACAACTAGTGGTGCGCCGGACTCGTCTAGCCGTGTCCGCGGTCTTGAAGACCGATCATTTATTCTGGTTGGAGAGGTCGTTCAGTGTTCGGCTGCTAAAGCCGCCACACATTCTTCCACACGTAAGGAACGCTCTGTGTTTCCGCTAACTATGATGATGCCACGTGGACCAGGCATCTTAAGCTTAAGATAAGCGTAATGTGGTATTGCGTTAAAACGAGCGAAGGCCGTTCGTCCGAGTAGTGCTTGATAGCCGCTTCGGAATGGAGCGATGTCGAAGGTTAAATTTTCACTTCGGAAGTTGTCGGGAGAACCGAATACCACCTCTAGTACTAGAGAGCCCGTGCAGGGCCTCTGTGCCTGGTATTACTCCTTTAAAGGTAGTATTGCTTTGGCTTATTCATGTCGGCTCTATCCCCATTTTGCGGACTGTGTCCTGATATATCAGATTAAGACTACTGCCGCCGTCCATAAGGACTCAGGTGAGATGGTATCCGTCGATTATTGGGTCTAGCGCCAAGGCAGCCGGTCCTCCATGCCGAATACTAGTCGGGTAATCCCTGCGATCAAAAGTGATCGGGCAGGCCGACCAAGGGTTGAACTTGGGGGTGGCGGGCTCCATGGGCATACGTCTCGGAGTGCGCGCGTGTTCCTTTTCTTCCTTACGTGAACCATGTTCACTGTTTTGACCTCTGGTGGGAATTTTTTCTGTCCCCCAGTGTTTTGTTGGCGAGGCTCATCCTCGTCTTCACTTGGGGTTTCCCTCCCATTATGTTCGGCGTTTAGCTTGCCGGCCTGCTTGAAGACCCAGCATTCTTTGTGGGTGTGATTTGCAGGTTTGTCGGAGGTGCCATGAATCTGACATAATTTGTCTAGAATCTTGTTTAGGCTGGACGGTCCATCTCAGCTTCCTTTAAATGGCTTTTTCCCTTGACCGGATCATGAGCCCCTGAATCCGGCGTTCACCGCTGTGTTGTCTGGGCAGTCTTCATTATTCCGACGCTTGCTTTTGTTGCGTCGTGGTTTTCCATTGTCATCCCTAACTTCGGATGTGCCTGGGTCGCTGGTGCCGCTACGGGCCAGCCAACTATCTTCGCCCGCGCAAAAGCGGGTCATAAGGCTTGTCAGGGCTGCCATTGTCCTTGGTTTTTCCTGGCCGAGGTGTCTGGCGAGCCATTCGTCCTGGACACTGTGCTTGAAAGCTGCTAAAGCTTCAGCGTCCGGGCAATCGATGATTTGATTCTTCTTAGTGAGGAATCTGTGCCAAAGCTTTCGGGCTGACTCTCGGGGCTATTGAATTATATGACTTAAATCGTCTGCATCCGGAGGTTGGACATAGGTCCCTTGAAAATTAGCCCTAAAAGCATCCTCAAGCTCTTCCCGACTTCCAATTGAGTTTTCGGGGAGGCCCTTCTTCCAATTGAGGGGCAAGTATTTGATGGCGTGGAGATCATCTCTGCGAGCCATATGGATATGAAGGATAAAGTCCTCAATCCAGACCCCAGGGTCTATCGTTCCGTCGTACGCCTCTATGTTCACGGGTTTGAATCCCTCTGGGAATTCGTGGTCCAGCACCTCATCGGTGAAGCATAGGGGGTGCACGGCACCCTTGTACTTGGATGCGTCATGACGTTCTGACGGTTGTAGTGTTCGGTTTTGATTCTGCGCCGGAGCGCGCTTCCTAGATCCATAGATGGACCTGGTCATACCGACATCGTTAGCCGCCCTATCGCGGCCACGGGGTGGTTGATCCGGCTGATTGGCCATTTTATTTTTCGGCTATGTGGGCTCTAAAGCCTCGTCATCGAATTCAGGCAACAGCTTGCTCTTTGGATAGCTCTTTGTGTGGCGACTGCCACCGTACTTTTCTGCAGTGTCGAGCACTTTGTTCCATCTACTGCTGAGTGTATTTGCGCGGCTTTGAGCCTTTGCTTCTGCTTCTTCAGGCTCCTCGCGGTGGCAATAAGCCTTCTGTGGAGGTTCTCTTGTTCCAAGTGCCTTTCCGGGATGATGTGTGCATCGTCGTCCGGACTATTCTCCTCTCCGTAGACAGGTTGATGATCTTTACCCTCGGCATCGCCGTGATCGTACAGCGGCTCTGTACTGTGTTCGCCGTCCGCTGGTTCGTCTTGTTCTGTCGCTGGATCCATGTGGTCGTCGTTTCCTTTGGAGTCGACCGGGGTATTATTTTTTCCTGCACTGTTATCGCTGTTTTTGCCGAGGCGGGATTTGGAGCGGCGCCTACGTCGTCGCTTTGGTTGCTTCTCGAGGGAACTATCCTTCGCTACATCCTTCCGTTCCTCGTCATTGTCTTCTTTGGGTGTATCCACCATGTATATATCGTATGATGAAGTGGATGTCCAGCGCCCTATGGGCGGTGGTTCCTATTCCTCTCCTGCATCGTCGTCCATACCGTCGATGTGTTCGGAGTCGAAATCGAGCATGTCGGATAAGTCGTCGACAGTGGCTATTAAGTGGGTGGTGGGTGGGGAACGAATTTCTTCGTCGTCTGCTTCCCACTCAGGCCGAACACAGTTCGGCCAAGGGACTCCTGACAAGGAGAGAGACCTTAATGAATTTAGCACATCGCCCAAGGGCGAGTGCTGAAAGATATCCGCGGAGCAAAACTCCATGACCAGTGCCCAATCAGATTCGATTGGCACGGATGCAGGCGGTTCGGAGCCCGTGGCCGAGGACGAATCCAAGTGTTCGGCAACACGGGTCTCATAAGAGGTAAAGTCAGTATTCGGCTCTATCACCGATGCGTGTGCGGCCTCCGTGGCGGGGTCTATCCACCCGTCCTTGGACGGCACGATCTGCTCCGGATTGAGGGCCGGAGTAGTTGCAGGTGTGATCGCCCGAACACTGTCCGACGGCAGAGCTAAGTCATGCTCGTCGTGACGTGCGGTGCACCTGACATGGGCTCGAATCCGTCGAAGATCAAGTCTCCGCCGATGTCGGCAGTATAGTTCAAGTTTCCAAACCTGACCTGATAGCCAGGGGTGTAGCTCTCGATTTGCTCCAGAAGGCCAAGGTAGTTGGCCTGCGGTATGAAGCTACCGAGTATGAAGATCTGTCCGGGGAAGAAAGCCTCGCCCTGGATCGCATCATTGTCGATGATCGAAGGAGCCATCAAGCGTTTATCGCAATGGCACAGTGGAACTGTAACACCCCGCATGTAACTTGCCATATTTGTAACTCCGACTCTTGCCATTTTCGGCTATGTGTTATGATATTTCCTCCGTGGTAGGGTTTTGTCTTTCGTTTTGCATTGTGTTCATGTCATGCATTTCATATCATGTCATCATGTGCATTGCATTCGCATACGTGTTCGTCTCATGCATCCGAGCATTTTCCCCGTTGTCCGTTTTCCAATCCGGCGCTCCTATCTCCTCCGATGCACCCCTCTTGTTTTCTTTCGTGTGCGGGTGTCAAAATTTCTCGGAATGAACCGAGGCTTGGCAAGTGGCCTTAATATACCACCCGGAGACCACCGGTCAAGTTTCGTTCCATTTGGAGGTCGTTTGGTACTCCAACGGTTAACCGGGCATCCGCAAAGTCCATTTGAGTGTCCAGGAAAAACCCGCCTCAAAACCAGCCCAAAACCCCTCCAAGTCATCTCCATGCTCTAGGTCGTTCGATCACGATCGTGTGGGCGAAAACCGCACCTCATTTGGACTCTCCTAGCTCCCTCTACCTATAAAACTCCATCCCCTCCCGTATACATTCGCAGTCCCCGAAACCCTAAAAAATCCCCTCTCCGCGGGCGGACGCGTCCAGCGCCCGCCGGACATCCGCGCCGCCGCCCCGAGCCAGTAGCGAGCCGCCACATGGCACCCGTCCGCCGCCGCCGCCGCGGCCCGCCCGGCCCGCAGCTGGCCGGCGCGGCCCGCGCGCCCGCCGCCGCCGCCTCCCGTGCCCGCGCCCGCCGGCTCCCTCCGCCGCCGTGCTCGCCGGCCGGCCCCGCCGCCCTTGCCGTGTGCCGCCGCCGCCACATCGCCGCCGCCCCGCGCCGCACTGCTCCGGCCACCGCCGCCGCCCTCCTCCGCCCCGCGTCGTCGGTCGCCGCCCGCCTCTCCCTCGCGTCCTCTCCGACGACCCGCGCCTCCCCGGCGAGCTTCCCCGGCCGCCGCGCCCTCCTCCACGCCGGCGAGCGTCACCCGAGCTCCGGCCCGATCGGATCTCGATCTGGTCAACGAAGGTTGACCCGAGCCCCCCTCTAGATTTTCTCCGTCATGAATTTCCTACAGCATATGCCTCTGTTCATCGTTGCATAACTCCTCGCATGTAGCTCCGATTCGCGCGTGTAATATGTCACATTGTTCGTCTCATGATGCTCTTCATTTTGTTCAATTGCACCATGTTCATTAGAGGTCATTTTGATGCCCAAATCTCTGTTGGAAGAGGTCTAGTTGCTGTTATCTGCTGGTTCTTATCAGAACTTGGAGATTTGTCATTTTTGTATCATTAAATCTGTGCATCTTTTGGGCATGAGCTCTACATGTGTTTTGAAGTATGTCATGCCATCTTTCTAAGAGTGTATGCCATGTATTTTTGTGATCTCTTTGGTGACTAGCACAAGCATGCAAAGTAGGCTCCGTAATGTTTCTGATTTCAGGGACTTAGTGATTTCTCTAAGTCTTTGTCTGCTGTTATTTTGTTGCCATGTAAACTTGATGCTACAGAGAGATCCATGCATATTTTGGTGATGTTAAGTAAGGATGTTTTGTAGATATATTTGTAGTTGATCCATTCCTGCCCTTGTTTGCAATTATGGAGTGCCATAGCATGACTCAATCTTGCTCTACTTTTGCTATAAAATATTTCTGGCAGATTGTTAACATGATATTCATTTTTGCCAAGCTCATTGTAGTTGATCCACACATGCTATGCTTTTGTTCATGCCATGGATAGCTTCATAAACATGCCATCTTGCTGTAGGTATGCTTGTTTTGTCATGAATTGCTCTGTAGTGAGTGCATCAAGCTCACCAACATGTCCTCATATTATTATTTCTGCCATGCTCTGTTTTCTGCCAAGTCTGAAACCTGATAACGAAACTTGCTATGTTCAAATGCTTGCCATCATATCTTCTGGTCCTTTTTGGCTTATGGTCAGTAAGGGACTTTTGTCATATGAATTTAGTAGAACACTGCCATGCCTTGCTTTGCTATGTTAAGTTCCTGTAGCATGTTGATTTCGTGCTCTGAACATTGCTACCTGATGCTGTTTTCTGCCATGTCCAGTTTTTCACCAAGTCTGTGATCCTGTTATCTTTTGCACTTTTGCCATGCTTGTTTGAGCTTGATATGTTGTGATCTAGCCGTAGCTCAGTGTTCATCTTTTGTCAAACATCTCCTGTATATTACTTTCATATGCTTTGTTGCTATGTTGGAGTGCTATAGCATTGTTGCTTGTTGCATTTTATGTGCTAGCATGCTGTTAATCGCAGATTCGTGTCATTCTTGTTTTGCTTGCCATTTGCAAACCGTGCATCCGTTTCCGGTGATCTTTATATCGATTTCGACCGAAATCATCTCATCTTTCCAGTGGCATGCTTGGTTTGCCAAGTTACTGCCATGTTCATCATTTTCCTTCCGGAGCACGCATATGCATCGCATATCATATCTCGCATATCATACATGTTTCGCATCATGTTGCTTGTGCATTTCTCGTTGTTGATTGTGGTTCCGTTTGCTTGTGTTCTTGTCTTGGGTAGAGCCGGGAGATGAGTTCGTGAACGAGGAACCTGTTGAGTACGCTTACGAGGATCAAGCTTTCGACAACTCTGAGAACCTTGCAGGCAAGATGACCACCCCTCGAAATCACTTCTATCTTTTCTTTGCTAGTTGTTCGCTCTATTGCCATGCTCCGCTACCTATCACTTGCTATATCATGTCTCCCATTTTGCCACTTCAGCCTCTAACCATCCTTTCCTAGCAAACCGTTGATTGGCTAAGTTACCGCTTTTGCTCAGCCCCTCTTATAGCGTTGCTAGTTGCACGTGAAGTCTAAGTTGTTCCATGTTGGAACATGGATATGTTGGGATATCACAATATCTCTTATTTAATTAATGCATCTATATATTTTGGTAAAGGGTGGAAGGCTTGGCCTTATGCCTGGTGTTTTGTTCCACTCTTGCCGCCCTAGTTTCTGTTATACCGGGATTATGTTCCTTGAGTTTGCGTTCCTTACGCGGTCGGGTGATTTATGGGACCCCCTTGACAGTTCGCCTTGAATAAAACTCCTCCAGCAAGGCCCAACCTTGGTTTTACCATTTGCGACCTATGCCTTTTTCCCCGGGTTTTCTAGAGCCCGAGGGTCATCTTTATTTTAAACCCTCGGGCCAGTGCTCCTCTGAGTATTGGTCCAAACTGTCAGTCGCCGGTGGCCACCAGGGGCAACTCTGGTCTGGCCTATCGGAAGCTTGGACAATCTGGTGTGCCCTGAGAACGAGATATGTGCAGCTCCTATCGGGATTTGTCGGCACATTCGGGCGGCTTTGCTGGTCTTGTTTTACCATTGTCGAAATGTCTTGTAAACCGGGATTCCGAGACGGATCGGGTCTTTCCGGGAGAAGGTTTATCCTTCGTTGACCGTGGGAGCTTATGATGGGCTAAGTTGGGACACCCCTGCAGGGTATTATCTTTCGAAAGCCGTGCCCGCGGTTATGAGGCAGATGGGAATTTGTTAATGTCCGGTTGTAGATAACTTGTCACTTGACCCAATTAAAATACACCAACTGCGTGTGTAGCCGTGATGGTCTCTTCTCGGCGGAGTCCGGGAAGTGAACACGGTGTGAGTTATGAATGACGTAAGTAGGTGTTCAGGATCACTTCTTGGTCATTGCTAGATGACGACTGTTCCGTTGCTTCTCTTCTCGCTCTCATTTGCGCAAGTTAGCCACCATATATGCTTTTGCCGCTGCAGCTCCACCCCACTACACCTTCCTTTCCTATAAGCTTAAATAGTCTTGATCTCGCGGGTGTGAGATTGCTGAGTCCCCGTGACTCACAGATTCTACTAAAACAGTTGCAGGTGCCGACGATGCCAGTGCAGAGGATGGGGTCGATCTCAAGTGGGAGTTCGACGAGGAACGTGGTCGTTACTATGTGTCTTTTCCTCATGATCAGTAGTGGAGCCCAGTTGGGACGACCGGGGATCTAGCATTTGGGGTTGTCTTATTTTCATCTGGATTTTGACCGTAGTCGGTCTATATGTTTGTATTCTGGATGATGTATGAAGTATATTTATGAATTATGTGAAGTGGCGATTGTAAGCCAACTCTTTATCCCATTCTTGTTCATTACATGGGATTGTGTGAAGATGACCCTTCTTGCGGCAAAACCACTATGCGGTTATGCCTCTACGTCGTGCCTCGACACGTGGGAGATATAGTCGCATCGTGGGCGTTACAGGAACTCTCAATGAAAGCACCAACGTCGGTGTAAAAACCGGCGGATCTCGGGTAGGGGGTCCCGAACTGTGCGTCTAAGGCGGATGGTAACAGGAGGCGGGGGACACAATGTTTACCCAGGTTCGGGCCCTCTCGATGGAGGTAATACCCTACTTCCTGCTTGATTGATCTTGATGATAAGAGTATTACAAGAGTTGATCTACCACGAGATCGTAGAGGCTAAACCCTAGAAGCTAGCCTATGATTATGATTGTTGTTGTCCTACGGACTAAACCCTCCGGTTTATATCGACACCGGAGGGGGCTAGGGTTACACAGAGTCGGTTACAAGGGAGGAGATCTACATATCCGTATTGCCAAGCTTGCCTTCCACGCAAAGGAGAGTCCCATCCGGACACGGGACGAAGTCTTGAGTCTTGTATCTTCATAGTCCAACAGTCCGGCTAAAGTATATAGTCCGGCTGCCCAAGGACCCCCTAATCCAGGACTCCCTCAGTGCTCTCCCCAATGGCTAGCCGAACACAACAAGGCCAAGGATAAGCGTGCCCAAATGCGAGGTGTGCCACACCATCAAGAGAGCTCCAACCTGTTTGAGTACGGGGATCACTGGGTATGTGGTTTGAGCCCTTAACGATTCATGCAATTTCATTCTCCATGCTAGCTTGAGCCCTTAACTAATATGTTGTCCCTCTCTTTTAGGCAAAACACAACAAGAAGGACGGGCCACCACTGTACAACCTCTATTCCATGGCCCATACTGCCCCGTTCAAGAAGGCCAAGGCATTCTCTGAGGATGACCTCGATCATCTAGAGAGCTTCACCAACATCTCCTCCCACAGCAAGCTCGTGAGGGACAGAGACTTTGGGAAGGCAACGAAAGGGGATGACTTCAACCTGAGCTAGAGTCCTTTTGATCCAGAGCTCGCGATGCTATCTAGTGAGGGGAGGAAACATGGCTCGGTAGCCATTGGGGATGGACTGATACGTACTACTAGAAGTCTCCCGGAGATCAAGAAGCGCCATGCAAGGTCTCTTCCTGAGATACCGCCCCGACCACGGCCAGTGGAGCTCGCCATCGAGGCTAGGGCCCAGGAGCTTCTGGTGGAGGCAAACAGGCAGGCTAAGCAGAGGGAGGTCGAGCTGGAGGAGAGGACGGCTAGTCTGTTGGAGGCGGAGAGGAACCGGAACGACGTGTCTCACCGGTCCCTATACGAGCTCCTTGTGGTAAGTTTCTCCTGCATATTAGCCAAATCATGCACGTAATGTTTGTTTCATTACTAAGTAATATGATTGACTCGTGAAAACAAAATGTGCAGTCCGTGTGTGAGAAAAACGGTCAGACCCCTCCGTTGATGCCCTAGATTGCTATAGTGGACACGGTGAGTTTCATTTGAATGGTCATTAGTTACTAGTATTCACATTTCAGTTGCATCATCCTAACAAGACATTGCAAATGATCTTTGGTGCAGCATGCCTCCCGGCAAGCATCGACCGATCCTTCTCTGTCTCGCACTGGCGCAAACCCGACCCGACCGATCCTTCTCCGTCTAGCACTGGCACAAACCCGACCGGTCCTTCACCTCCGCGATGCCGGCAAGTTTTCTCTAGTGTTTTGCTTACCAAATGCATAAAGACCTAGACTTAGCTCCTAAATGATCTATACTTAGCTTTGTTTCCTCCGAAATGACCTAAGTTAGCTCTAATATACTAAGTTATCTCTAATATGCTTACTTACCTAGGTTTGCTCAATAATGACATAAACTTAGCTTACATATGTAAAAAATGGCATAATTAGCTTACTTAGGTTTTAAAAAATGGCATAGTTAACATATTTTTCTTGAAAATGACATAATAAGCCTAATTAGCTCCAAAATGATCAATTTTACCTAAGTTAGCTCCAAAATGACCTAAGTTATCCCTAAAATGCTAAATTAGCTCTAATATGCTTAGTTACCTGGGTTAGCTCAATAAAGACCTATAATTAGCTTACTTATGTCAAAAATGGCATAATATGCTTAGTTAACTAAAAATGGCATAATAAGCTAGGTTAGCTCCAAAATGACCAAGTTTACCTAGGTTAGCTCCAATATGATCCATTTTACCTAGGTTAGCTCCAAAATAACCTATTTACCTAGCTTAGCTCTAAAATGACCTACACACTTAGCATTTTTACATAGCTTAGCTAAAAATGGCATTTTTCTACCTTAGTTAGAAGAAGAAGATAAAGAAGAGGAGAGGAGACTAAGGAAGAGTATATAAATTCTACTTCTTCTTCTTCTTCTAGCTAGCCTTCTTCCTCTTCTTCTTCTTCTAACTTTCTTCTTTCCCAATTTGCAGATTTGCTTTAGATGAGAAGCTTGCTTTCATGGAGTCTACTCTTTTTGTTTTGATTTTGTACGATGAACTATGTTGCAGGAAACTTCTTTTTGGATATGTAGTGTTGGAAACGTGTTGGATATGTTGTTGCAAACTTGTTGGATATGTTGTCGGATATGTTGGAAACTTGTTGGATATGCTTGTCTATATATATCTTCAAATGTTTATATATATCTTCAAATATATACATATATATCTGAATTTAAGAAAAAACACAAAAAACAGGGGCTATACAGGCTCTTTGCCGTTCGCTGGCAGACGGCAAAATGCTTTGCCCTCAGCCAGCAGACGGCAAAGCTGCCACGTGGCAGCTACCTGTGCAACCTGCGGCACTGGCTGGCCTATTTGGTTACTTTGCCGTCTGCTAGCAGACGGCAAAGACCGTTGCAGCTTTGCCATTAGCCAGCGGACGGCAAAGCACGCCGTTGACCCCCTAAAGGACCTAACCTGCCACGTGTGTTGTCCAGGCTCTTTGCCGTCCGCTGGCAGACGGCAAAGACCGTTTCATCATTGTCGTCCGCCAGCAGACGGTAAAAAGCCCTTCGCCGTAGCCTATTCAGCCGGACCTGTTGCCGTCTGTTGGAGGACGGCAAAGGCCTTTGCCGTCCGCTAGGCATGCCTTTGCCGTCAGCCATGGCAGACAGCAAAGTGCCTGATTCCTGTAGTGAAATAGAATTTCTACAATCTGATCGTGGAGGTGAATATTTGAGTTATGAGTTTGGTCTTCATTTGAAACAATGTGGAATAGTTTCGCAACTCACGCCACCTGGAACACCACAGCGTAATGGTGTGTCCGAACATCGTAACCGTACTTTATTAGATATGGTGCGATCTATGATGTCTCTTACCGATTTACCGCTATCGTTTTGGGGTTATGCTTTAGAGATGGCTGCATTCACGTTAAATAGGGCACCATCTAAATCTGTTAAGACAACACCATATGAATTGTGGTTTAGCAAGAAACCTAAGCTGTTGTTTCTTAAAGTTTGGGGCTGCGATGCTTATGTGAAAAAGCATCAACCTGATAAGCTCGAACCCAAATCGGAGAAATGTGTCTTCATAGGATACCCAAAAGAAACTGTTGGATTCACCTTCTATCACAGATCCGAAGGCAAGATTTTCGTTGCTAAGAATGGATCCTTTCTATAGAAGGAGTTTCTCTCGAAAGAAGTGAGTGGGAGGAAAGTAGAACTTGATGAGGTAATTGTACCTTCTCCCGAATTGGAAAGTAGTTCATCACAGAAATCAGTTCCAGTGATTCCTACACCAATTAGTGAGGAAGTTAATGATGATGATCATGAAACTTCAGATCAAGTTACTACCGAACCTCGTAGGTCAACCAGAGTACGTTCCGCACCAGAGTGGTACGGTAATCCTGTTCTGGAAGTCATGTTGCTAGACCATGACGAACCTACGAACTATGAGGAAGTGATGATGAGCCCAAATTCCGTAAAATGGATTGAGGCCATGAAATCTGAGATGGGATCCATGTATGAGAACAATGTGTGGACTTTGGTTGACTTGCCCGATGATCGGCAAGCCATAGAGAATAAATGGATCTTCAAGAAGAAGACTGACGCTGATGGTAATGTTACTTCTTACAAAGCTCGACTTGTTGTGAAAGGTTTTTGACAAGTTCAAGGAGTTGACTACAATGAGACCTTCGCACCCGTAGCGATGCTTAAGTCTATCCGAATCATGTTAGCAATTGCCGCATTTTATGATTATGAAAGTTGGCAAATGGATGTCAAAACTGCATTCCTTAACGGATATCTTAAAGAAGAGTTGTATATGATGCAACCAGAAGGTTTTTTCGATCCTAAAGGTGCTAACAAAATGTGCAAGCTCCAACGATCCATTTATGGACTGGTGCAAGCCTCTCGGAGTTGGAATATACGCTTTGATAGTGTGGTCAAAGCATATGGTTCTATACAGACTTTTGGAGAAGCCTGTATTTATAAGAAAGTGAGTGGGAGCTCTGTAGCATTTCTAATATTATATGTGGATGACATATTGTTGATTGGAAATAATACAGAATTTCTTGATAGCATAAAAGGATGCTTGAATAAGAATTTTTCAATGAAAGAGCTCGGTGAAGCTCCTTATATATTGGGCATCAAGATCTATAGAGATAGATCAATACGCTTAATTGGACTTTCACAAAGCACATACCTTGATAAAGTTTTGAAGAAGTTCAAAATGGATCAATCAAAGAAAGGGTTCGTGCCTGTTCTACAAGGTGTGAAGTTGAGTCAGACTCAATGCCCGACCACTTTAGAAGATAGAGAGAAAATGAAAGCCATTCCCTATGCCTCAGCCATAGGTTCTATCATGTATGCAATGCCGTGTACCAGACCTGATGTGTGCCTTGCTACAAGTTTAGCAGGGAGATACCAAAGTAATCTAGGAGTGGATCACTGGACAGCGGTCAAGAACATCCGGAAATACCTGAAAAGGACTAAGGATATGTTTCTTGTTTATGGAGGTGACAAAGAGCTTGTCGTAAATGGTTACGTTGATGCAAGCTTTGACACTGATCCGGATGAATCTAAGTCACAAACCGGATACGTATTTATATTGAATGGTGGAGCTGTCAGTTGGTGCAGTTCCAACCAGAGCGTCGTGGCGGGATCTACGTGTCAAGCGGAGTACATAACTGCTTTGGAAGCAGCAAATGAAAGTGTCTTGATGAAGGAGTTCATATTCGATCTAGGTGTAATACCTGGTGCATCGGGTCTGTCGGGGGGATGAACCCCAGGCAGGCAACGAAACCCGGATCCTTTTCAAAAACAACGGGGCCAGCATCGCCCCTCGATCCGGCTCGCACTTGGCCGGATCGCACAACCCGGCCAAGCCCCGCGACCCGGCCAAGCTCTCCAACCCGACCAGACTCCTCAACTCGGCCAAAACAACCAAGATCAAGACTTCTCCAGCAAGCCAGCTCCACCCTTGGCGTGTTCTCCAACCCGGCTGAGGGTCAGTGGCCGTCCCATCCTAGCCGTACGATGGGACGAGTCTCCACCAACTGATGACCGAAGCCACAGTGCCCCGCCCATGCCTCTGGTCAGCCGGACGAGGCAACAGTGCCCCCACCTACTCACTTTCCAGGGCTGGCGTGGCGACAGTGCGATCATCATCACCCTTGACGCCAGCAAGCGGCGACCTAACGGAGCGCCACTGTAGCCGACTCGACTCGGCCACGCCCTGACGAACGACAAGACGGCACACAGCGTCCCTAGGCGCATGGGGCCCGCACCCGGGGAACCCAGCGAGGCCTGGTACCCGGCGGGTCCCAGCATCGGGTTCCCTGGACACTGACAACCCGGCCCTACGGCCTTGTAACATTACCATTGTACCCCTGGGGGGTTGACCTGTAAAACCCCCCAGGAGCCCTCATGCATACGGACAGAATGCGATACACTCACCCATCCACCCACTCACACACCTAGCAAGCAACACCCGAGGAGAAGGAGCAGCCAAAGCCTTGGCCAACCTCCCTTCTTCCTCCATACATGTAACACCCCGGATGTAACTTGCCATATTTGTAACTCCGACTCTTGCCATTTTCGGCTTTAAGTTATGAGATTCCCTTCGTGGTTGGGTTTTTCTTCGTTATGCTTTTTGTTCATGTCATGCATTTCATTCCATGTCATTATGTGCATCGCATTTGCATACGTGTTCGTCTCATGCATCCGAGCATTTTCCCCGTTGTCCGTTTTGCAATCCGACACTCCCACATGCACCGGCGCACCCCTCTTGTCTCTTTTCATGAGCGGGTGTTAAACCTTCTCGTAAGGGACCGAGATTTGCCAAGTGGCCTTGGTACACCACCGGTAGACCACCCGTCAAGTTTCGTTCCATTTGGAGGCCGTTTGTTACTCCAATGGTTAACCGGGGAACCGCAAAGGCCTCGTGTGTGTTGCAGCCCAACACCCCTCCAAAACAGCCCAATAACCCTTCCAAACCTCTCCCATGTCCTCCGTCATCGGATCACGATCGCGTGGCCGAAAACTACACTCCATTTGGACACTCCTACCTCCTCCTAGGTATAAATATGTGCACCCCGTCCAAATTTCCGGGTCCAAAACCCTAGCTCCACCGTCCTCCGCCGCCGGACACGTCCGGATCGGACCGGACGCATCCGCCGCCGTGCCCGCACCAACCAGAGCCTGCCACATGGCAGACCACCGCCGCCGGCCCGCGGGCCCGCTGAGCCCATCCGCCCGTGCCTTCTCCTCGCCGCCTGGGGCCGCCGCGGCTTCCCCGCGCTGCCGTAGCCGCCCTCACCGGCCGCCGTCCAGACCACCGCCTCCCCGTCGCCCGAGGATGATGCCAGCCGCCGCCCTCCGCTCCAGGACGCCTCCGCCCCACGCTTCCTCCTCTCCGGCGAGATCAGGTGCCGGCCGGCCGGATCCACGCCTCCCTCAAGCTCTCCGGCCACCGTCTCCCCGCTTCTCCGGCGACTCCCCGGCGATCTTCGAAGTCCGAGCCAACCGGGACCAGATCCACCGGTTGCTCGATCCAAACGCCGTCTCCGTCTCGGATCCCTCCGTCCCGCGTTGACTTTCGCGGAGGTGAAAATTGCACCAAGTCCCTTTTCTGCATTATTTTGTGCCCCTGTTCATTGCATCGTAACTCCATGACCGTAGCTCCGTTTCTTGCGCATGATATATCAAAATGTTCATTGTGAGATGCTATTCATTTCATTCCATTGTGACATGCTTTTTTGAGTCCATCTTGATACCCTAATCATTGATGAAAGAGTGCTATAAAATGTTTCCTGCTGTTATTTATCAGTTTATGAGGATTTGTCATTTTTGTTGCATTTGATGTGTGCATCTTATGGGCATGAGATATACATGTGTTTTGGACTATGACATGCCATCTTTACAGAGGTGCTTTCCCTGTATTTTTGTGATCTATGTGGTGACTAGCACAACCATGCAAACTAGGCTTTGTGATGTTGCTGATTTCAGTGACTTAGGATTTTGCCAAGTCTTTGTTCTGTTGTTATTTTGATGCCATGTAAACCTGATGCTACAGCAAAATCCATGCTTGTTTTGGGATACTTCAGTAAAGATGTTTTGAACATATGGTTATGATCTGTCCATCCGTGCCCTTTTTGGCAATTATGGAGTGCCCTAGCATGTCTTGTTCTTGCTCTACTTTTGCTATAAAATGTTCCTGGCAGATTGTTTACATGTTAATCAATGTTGCCACGATTGTTGCTAGTGATCCATGCATGCTATGAACTTGGTCTTGCCATGGTTAGCTTCATGAACATGTCATCTTTCTGTTACTATGCTTGTTTTGTCATGCAAGGCCTTGTGATGAGTGGTTTGAGCTCACAAAGTTGCCTTCATGATGCTGTTTATGCAAGGCCTTGTGATGAGTGGTTTGAGCTCACAAAGTCGGGTACTGTTAATAAAACTTGCTATGTTTATATGGGTGCCATCGTATCTTCGGTGCCTTTTTGGTTCGTGATCAGTAAGGGACTTTTGTTCTATGCATTTAGTAGATTCATGCCGTTCTTTTATTTGCTAGGATATGTTCTTGTAGCATGTTGTTTGCTTGCCCTAAACATGGCTTCCTGATGTTATTTCTGGCCTGTTAGTATTTTCACGAAGTCTGTGAAGCTGATATCCTTTGCACTTTTGCCATGCTTGGTTGAACCCGCTCTGGTGTGATTTAGCCGTAGCTCAGTGTTCATGTTTTGTCAGGCATATTGAGTAGATCACTGCCATATTTCTAGTTGATATGTTGGAGTGCAGTAGCTTAGTTTCTTGTTTCATGCTAAGTGGCATCGTGTTGTTAATCGCAGAATTGTGCCATCCTTATTTTTCTTGCCATTTGCAAACCGTGCATCCGATTCCGGTGATCTTTATATCGATTTCAACCGAAATTATCTCATCTTTCCAGTGGAATACTTGGTTTGCCAAGTTTATGCCTTGATCTTTCTTTTCCTTCTGGAGCACGCATATGCATTGTGTTGAGGATATAAACCTTAGAGTCACCCGCCCGGAGGGGCCGGGTTACTCATAATGGTCATCACCTGAAGCCCGGCGCCAAGCTTGAAGACGGTGGGCCAAAGACGGGCTTAAGACCCGGAGATGGCTTAAGGCCCGTAGTTACAACCGTCATTATGGTAGAGCTTGTAGTGTAAGGCAAGAATAGTTGAGAGTCCGAGCCGGACATCCTTATGAGCCGGCCGGGACTCTGAGAGCTACTGGGCGTCAACCTCTCTATATAAAGGGGCGACCTGGCGGCGGTTTAGGGAAAGGAAAGATCTCGTCGAGAGCCAGGCATAGCAGTTAAGCTCCCTGATCATCGAAACCCTAATCAATACCACCTCAACTGGACGTAGGCTTTTACCTTCACCGTAAGGGGCCGAACCAGTATAACCCTCGTATTCCTTGTCCCGTTAACCCCTTCAAGCTTCCTAGCTGCGCTGGCTCCACGACTAAGTCCTAGCTCGAGGACATCTGTCGTGACAATTCCACGACAGTTGGCGCCCACCGTGGGGCCAGCGCACGGTGGATTTGAGTTCTTGAAGGGCAGCTTCGAAGGGCTCAAGGGATACGCTGTGGGCCGGATGACCAAGAGTCGTCGCGGCAAGCTCTACATCGACGATGCAAACTGGGGCCCCGACGCCGGCTCAATTGAGTATGGGTACCGGGTCCCCTTCGGCGGAATTCATGTCTTCATTGGTAAGATTGGTGAGCCGGGCCCTGAGCCGGATCTCTGCGCCAATCTCATCGAGACGGCTCAGCGCGCACGACCAGCCCGGGACCTACCTGCCTTGAAGCATGCTTTTGTGGGATGTATCCATGAAGGACTCTCTGTAGGGTCTGGATCTTGCGATGAGACGGCCGCTGGCTCTGACGGCGAGTCGTCCACAGATGAGTCAAACTCGTTGTATCAACTTCAAGATGGCAGGCTAATGGGTGGTTCCGATGGTGACAGTATTCCGAACCCGTTTCAGCCGCCGAGCCGGGTTGGAATCTTCATGGCCGGTGCACAGCCTGTTCAGAACCCTGCCGCTGGGTCAGGAAACCCGGTGCCCTCGCCGGCTCAGGTGCTGATGGACCCCACGGACAAGATGACGGCCCTGTTAACAGCCACGGTTGACCCAGCGGATCAAGCTCAGCATGACGCGGAGGTGGCGCAGTTAAAGCTAGATCTAGTGAAAGCCAAGGAGGACCTGGCGGCGGAAGGGATCAGGATGGCTGCGGAGAGGGCGGCTCTCGACGCCTAGACTCAGTTGATTCAGGCGCAGTCCTTCCGGCTCACGATGGATCAAAACGCGTCCAATGAGGTCATGAGGAGGAGGCATCAAAAGGCCCAATCTCGACTCCCTCCGGTCTACGATCCTCGAAACCTCTTCAACACGCTGGGTGCAGGGTCTAGTAACCCGCCAGGGATCATAGTGCCCGGGTCTGGGACCCCTGTTCAGCCACAAGTGATGGGGCCTCCCCGGGTGAGCCCTGCCCCGCCTCAGTATGTGCCAATACCACCGGGTCGTTATGCTAACCCGCTGGAGAACATGGTCGCCGCAGCAGCGCGGCTGGCGGCTCTCCCAATTGACGGCGACTCTCCAACGGCTGTCAAAACCCGCCGGGTCAGAGAACTCCTTCAGACAGCGCTGGCGCAGCAAGAGGCATACTCGTACAGCCGGGACAGGATCCACTCAACCCCTCGTCCAGGCCGGAGCCCGAGTTATAGCAGGCACATGGTCTCAGCGACCGGCTCAAGTGATGTCCGACGCCATGACCCGCCCCCTGGCCATGGACCAGCTCATGACGGAGCCTTTCACGCAACAGACCAAGATAGAGCACGGCAGGAGGCGGAGCAGGTGCCTCAGTTGACGGCTTACCAAACACCCCCGGCTTATCCGACGACTTCCGTCGACGTGGGTATCCCTACGAGGACTGGAGGTGTCCCCTGCTTAGTGCCGGCTCTCCGCAATGAACGTCTACCCAAGGACTTCAAAGGGCCTAGGAAGGTGCCTAATTACACGGCTGACTTACAACCCGGAGCCTGGATCGAGAGTTATGAGATGGCCATGGAATTGCTGGAGGTCAGTGAAGCAGCGATGGCCAAGTACTTCACCATGATGTTAGATGGGACTGCCCGCACGTGGTTGAAAGGGCTACCACCGAACTCCATCGGGTCTTGGGCTGAGGTGAAAGCCCGGTTCATCCAAAACTTCAAAGATACCTGTAGACAGTCTATGTCAATTGTGATTTGACTAACTGTAAACAGCAGGAGGGTGAGTCTACGACACATTGGGTTCGCCGGGTCAAAGAGATCATACATTCATCTGATAAGATGGATGCCGGTTCTGCAGTCTTAATGTTGGAACAGAATTGTCGTTTCCTGCCCCTGAAGATGAAACTCGGGCGGCTTAAGCGCGACTGCAATGATATGGGTACGCTGATGGCGGCTCTCGTCAAATATGCCGACTCTGATAGTACCAAGGACCCCGCTTCAGATGATGAAAGGACAGGGAAGGGAAAGAAGAACGGCAATGGCAAGGGTCCTCAGCATAACCCGGGGAACCAAGGAGGTGGCAAGCGTAAGGCCGACGGCAGCCTGGACTTCGTGGCCAACGCCAGCTCACAGGGTAATAACTAGCGACGCAAGGGGAGGCCACCTCCCCGAGCCAGCGGGTCAGGCCCGACGCTGGAGCAGCTGTTGAATGAGCCTTGTCCAAGGCACGGCCCTAGGGAGAAGCCAGCTACTCATTTATGGAAGGATTGCGTGATCATGAAGGCCTTTAAGAATTCCAATGGCTTTAATGGCAACAATGGCCCAGGTGGCGGCTCAAGCGCTGGCGGTTTTCATGGCCCGGACGGCGGCTCAAATTCTAATCCACAGAACGGTCAAGGGGGCTTTAATCAGCAATCTGGCCAGGGTTATCAACAGCAGCAGGGGGGTTATCAGAACAATCCAAAGCAGCTTAACGGTGGACAGTATCATGTATTTACCACCAGTCTGTGTAAGCGAGATCAGAAGCTTCATAAGAGGGCTGTGAATGCGGTTGAGCCGGCGGTTCCACGCTATTTAAGATGGTCTGAGCAGCCTATCGTGTGGAGTAGGGAGGATCACCCTCCCCGGGTTGATAATCCGGGTCACTTGGCCTTGGTGGTGGCTCCTCAGGTGGGAGGATATAAGTTCACTAAGGTGCTCATGGACGGAGGCAGCAGCATCAACATCCTCTATTATGAGACTTTCCGTCGTATGGGGTTGATTGATAAGAACCTCAGCCAGTCAAACACTATTTTCCATGGTGTGGTGCCTGGTAAGTCGGCTTATCCAGTTGGCAAGATCGAGTTGGACGTGGCCTTTGGAGATGAGCACAACTACAGGGTGGAAAAATTGACCTTTGAGGTGGTCAAGATAAGAAGTCCGTATCATGCCATATTTGGGCGGCCGGCTTACGCCAAGTTCATGGCACGGCCGTGTTACGTGTATTTACAGCTCAAGATGCCGGGTCACAATGGGACCATTACGGTTCACGGCAGCCGGAAGGTGGCCTTGGAGTGTGAGGAAGGTGATGCAGCCTATGCAGAATATGTTTGCGCAACAGAGGGGTTGAAATTTTACAAGGACAATGTTGACCCAAAAGATATGACCTCTCTGAAAAAGCCGACTACGGAGCATGAGCCGGCAATGAAATTTAAGTCGGCTGATGAGACTAAACTTGTTGATTTCGTTCCAGGTGATTCATCTCAGCAGTTTAGCATCGGTGCCAATCTGGATCCAAAATAGGAAAGCGCGCTCATCGAGTTCATCCGTGAGAATAGGGACATTTTTGCATGGAAACCTTCTGACATGCCATGTGTACCTAGAGAACTCGCTGAGCACACTCTCAATGTTGATCCGAAGTTTAAGACGGTCAGGCAATTCCTTCGGCGGTTTAATCAAGAGAGGCGGAAAGCCATTGGCGAAGAGGTGGCCCGGCTCTTGGCGGCCGGGTTTATTGTTGAAGTCTTTCACCCAGAGTGGTTAGCTAACCCGGTGCTCGTGCTCAAGAAGAATGGCACCTGGCGGATGTGTGTGGACTACACGGACTTAAACAAGGCATGTCCGGCTGATCCTTTTGCTCTTCCCCGTATTGATCAAATCATTGATGCTACGGCGGGTTGCGAGCACTTAAGTTTCTTGGATGCTTATTCTGGATACTATCAGATTAAAATGGCAGTTAAGGACCAGGAGAAGACGGCGTTCATCACTCCCTTTGGAGCCTTCTGCTATGTGTCTATGCCTTTTGGGCTTAAGAGTGCACAGGCGACTTATCAGCGTTGCGTGCAGAACTGTCTTCATAACCAGATTGGGCGCAATGTTCATGCTTATGTGGATGATATTGTGGTTAAGTCCAGGGAAGAGAAAACCTTGATAGATGATCTGAGGGAAACCTTTGATAATCTCCGGGTCTACAAGATGATGCTTAACCCGGCCAAGTGTGTTTTTGGTGTTCCTGCAGGCAAGCTCTTGGGTTTCTTGGTTTCTAACAGAGGTATTGAAGCTAACCCGGAGAAGATCAAGGCAATCACCTCTCTGGCTAAGCCGGCATGTATAAACGACGTCCAGCGCCTGGCGGGTCGTATCGCTGCTTTAAGCCGGTTTATAAGCCGCTTGGGTGAGAAGGCCATGCCATTGTACCAGTTGATGAAGAAAACTGATAACTTTGTCTGGAATGATGCTGCTAATACTGCTTTTGAGGATTTGAAGAGACAGCTGGCTGAGCCCCCGGTCCTTGCTGCTCTGGTTGACAAGGAGCCTTTATTGCTGTATGTAGCTGCTAACACACAGGCCGTCAGTGTGAATGTGGTGGTGGAACGCAAGGAAGAGGGCAAGGAGCATCCGGTTCAGCGGCCGGTTTATTACATCAGTGAAGTGCTCATCGAGTCCAAACAGCGGTATCCACATTGGCAGAAGCTTGTTTATGGTGTGTTCATGGCAAGCCAGAAGCTTAAGCATTACTTCCAGGGTCACCCTATCACTGTGCTTAGTTCTGCGCCCCTTGGAGATATCATCCAAAATAGAGAAGCTACAGGAAGAGTGGCTAAGTGGGCTATAGAGCTCGGGCCTCATGGTCTGAAGTACGTACCACGCACTGCTGTTAAATCTCAAGCCTTGGTGGGTTTCATCAACGATTGGATAGAGTTACAAGTGCCCGAAGAAAAGCCGGATAACACATATTGGACTATTCACTTCGATGGGTCCAGGCAATTGGATGTCTCGGGGGCTGGAGTTGTATTGGCTTCCCCTAAAGGTGACAAGTTCCATTACGTGCTACGGTTGATGTTTCCTTGCACTAACAATGCGGCTGAGTACGAGGCCTTGCTCCATGGTCTTCGGGTGGCTAAGGAGATGAGCTTGAGCCGGGTAAGATGCTTCGGCGACTCAGACTTAGTGGCTCAACAAGTATCGGGCAAGTGGGATTCCAAGAACCCTCTCATGGCGGCTTATCGCCGTGAAGTTGATGCCATTGCTGGACACTTTCAGGGTTACCAAGTAGAGCACATTGATCGCAGGAAGAACGAGGCGGCTGATGCTTTAAGCCGGCTGGGTTCTCAGCGAAAACCGGTGCCGCCTAATACTTTCCTGGATGTCTTGCATAACCCTTCTGTTAAGTTGCCTACAGAGGAAGATTTGGCTGTCCCTGACCCGGAGGCACAATTGGTGGCGGCTCTCCACATCATCCCGGATTGGACAGTGCCCTATCTGGCTTACATGACCCAGGGAGATTTGCCTGAGGATGAAACTTTGGCCAGACAAATAACCCGGCGGTCTAAGTCAATGGTTGTTATCAATGGTGAGTTGCATCGCCGCAGTGTTACGGGAGCGTTCCAGCGTTGTGTCTCCCCTGAGGAAGGCCAAGAGATCTTGCGTGAGATTCATGAGGGGGATTGTGGCCATCATGCCGGCTCAAAATCCCTTGTGGCCAAAGCTTTTCTTCATGGCTTTTATTGGCTGACGGCTCATGCTGATGCGGAGGACTTGGTCAGTAAATGTGATGGTTGCCAAAGGTTCTCACGACGGGCTCATGTGCCGGCTCAGGAGCTGAGGATGATACCAATCACTTGGCCATTTGCAGTCTGGGGGCTTGATATGGTTGGGCCTTTCAAAAGGTCCAAGGACAAGAAGACCCACCTTTTGGTGGCAGTTGACAAGTTCACAAAGTGGGTTGAAGCAGAACCAGTTAGCAAGTGTGATGCAGCCACGGCGGTTCAGTTCATGAAAAGGGTGATCTTTCGCTTTGGTTTTCCACACAGCATCATAACTGACAATGGTACCAATCTGTCCAAAGGCGCCATGGAGGAGTTTTGCCAACAAGAGCATATTCGACTTGACGTTTCATCAATGGCTCACCCTCAATCTAATGGTCAAGCTGAGAGAGCTAATCAAGAGATTCTGAAAGGCATCAAGCCCCGGCTTTTGGTCCCTTTGCAACGGACGCCGGGTTGTTGGGTGGAGGAGTTACCCTCTGTGTTATGGAGCATCAATACTACTCCTAACAGGTCTACGGGTTTCACGCCCTTCTTCATGGTTTATGGAGCGGAAGCAGTCCTCCCCAGTGACATCCGTCATGACTCGCCTCGAGTGGCGGCTTATGTTGAGGCGGATAATGAACAGGCGCGCCAGGATGCTCTTGATTTGTTGGACGAACAGCGTGATGTGGCAGCAGCTCGCTCAGCAATTTACCAACAAGACCTGTGCCGTTATCACAGTCGCCGGGTTAAGTCCCGGGTCTTCCAGGAAGGTGATCTAGTGCTCCGGCTCATTCAAGATCAAACAGATGCACACAAATTATCCCCGCCTTGGGAAGGGCCCTTTGTGGTCAGCAAGAACTTGTACAACGGGTCATACTACCTTATCGACGTTCGAGAGCATAAGGATTCACGTAAGTCGGAGGAAGAGACCCGTCGGCCGTGGAACATAGCTCAGTTTCGGCCTTATTACACTTGAGCCGCCGGCTCTCATGATGTACATATTTCTATAAGCCATGTATATATTATGATAAGCAATAAAGCAGGACCTCTGTCCTTTTTTTCCTCCAAAGGTGAACGTGTTGTTTCCATTACAAGATCACATGATAACTTGAAGGAGGATCCGGCTTATGATCGCATTCGAATCTAGCCGTACGCAGTATAGTCACTTGGGGGCTTCCTGTTCAAACATAGGTTGTATTCGAACCAAAGAGAACATAGCTGTCGATACCCATTTGATTGGCAAAGTGCCGAGCTCATTGGGGAGTTTTCTTTGATCATATTTGAATCATAGCTCAACCCCCTTTGAGAACCGACGTGGATCGTATTCAAATCAGCGTCGTTAAACAACTTTTAAGGTCATTTGGGGGCTTCCTGTTCAAACATGGGTCGTATTCGAACCAAAGAGAGCATAGCTGTCGATACCCTCTTGATCGGCATCGCCAAAACCCACTGGGGGCTATGTGATCGCATTCGAACCTTAGCTTAACCCCTTTGGGACGGGTCTCTGGTCGTATTCGAACTGGAAGCCCCTAAGTTTGATTTTCCGGCTTACAACAAGTTCTTCTGGTGGTATCAACGGTGTACACGGCGGTTCTTAGTCCGCCGGCTTAACTTTGATCCACAGTGCTGGTCAAACACAATCGGCATTATCAAGACTGGTAAACCGGAATTGAGGTACCAACCTTATTACCTGGGTTATATAAACCGGAAGTGTACTTGAGGGCCTGTAAGTATGTTATTACGGTTATATCAAGGACATAATTGAGGACTAGTCTTTTGTGGCTTGGATTCATGTTCCGGGTTATGTATATGAGATTATAACTCTCAGTGCGGTAAACCGCCAAGAGACTTGTGATTTTTTTTTCTATGCCGGATAGTTAAAGACAACTATTTAAGCTTAAGGAAAATGAATGATCAATTATGACCCGGAGGAATGTAAGGAAGCAACTTCAATGGCATTAAGCATTCAGCATGTGCACGATGGCACGACAAAGTTAAAATGTTGGTCCTATTCTATTACAAGACTCCTCGAGTCTAAAAGGGTGAAGCATTGTTTAACAAGCCGCCTTAAAAAGTCAAGATGCCTGCCGGGTTGAAGCTTCCGGCTCATCCCTCTCCGCGCCTCCGGCTGTTCCTAGGACCTGGAAGGTTGACGATTTCCATTCAATGCCGCTCAGAGCTTCAAATTGAGCTTCCTCGTCAATTAACCCGCCCAGGTCAATCTCCGGGGCAAAGGTGTGCTTACGAGTCGGCGGGACTAGGCTGATGGCTTCGTAACGCGGCGTGGGGATCCTCTGATTCTCTGCATCGTAGCCCGGCTGGTACTTGGTCAGATCAGTGTCATTCCCAATCAGGGTGGCCACCGGGCGCACGATCTTCACGCAGGCAGCAAAGTCCTTTTGATCGAAAGGGGTGCCGTCTTCCTTCAAGCTGGGGTAACCAAGTGCAATGTCCGCCGGGTCTAGCTCTGGAAGGAAAGCCTTGGCCTGGCTCAGAGCAGCTATGGCTCCGGCTCTTGTAGAGGCCCGTCGCAGCTCTTGGACACGTTGAGGAAGAACGGCAAGCCGGCGAAGTACTTCCGCCAGGTGAGTCGGAACCTCATTGGATAGGGCTACCACAGCCAAAGCAAGCTGCGACCCGGTGTAGAGCTGCTCCACCAGGGTGTACACGGCCTTCAGCTTGGTCAGCACGTTCTGCTGGAGGTTGGCGCTTCTGGGACCTGTTTAACAAAGTAAGATAAGCCGCTGGCAATGATGGGAGTTACGAGACATAAAGATTATAAACTTGACGAAAGCTGGTGAAATGACTTACCAAAGATTGCGGCGACCATCTGTGACACGTGGCGCTTTAAGCCGGAGAGTTCGGCGGTTCTCTCCGTCAGAGCCTTCTCCGTCTGTTCGGCCCGGCTCACTAGAGTAGCCTTCTCTTCGGCCCAAGTCTTCCTTTCAGCTTCAAAGTTCTTCTTTAGCTTCTCTTGAGCAGCAATACTGGACACAAATTTGGCGTTGGCCTTCCGGGTCTCAGTTTCCTGCGTCCTCAGGCGGGTCTTCATATCAGAGATGTCAGCCTCAAGCTTCTTGCAAGCAGCCTGCACAATTTCCGGGTTATAATATGAACAGTTACTATGCAAATTTAAAGTCCCAAGCGCTTTCCAAGCAAAGACACTTGGCACTTGGGGGCTAATGCATGTTGAAAGTCTCTATCTACAAATTATCGGTTCATGGAAGTAAGCCGGAAGTTAAGTCTACAACATATTCTATCATAAGTAGTAGACTTGGGGGCTAGAGTATGGTAAAGAGGATTATGCAGTAAGCAGTAGAGTGGTACCTCAGACTTCTGCTGTATCTGCTTCACCATGTCGATCTCCAAGTCCCGGCTGCTGTGCACTTGATTGACATAGCCGGAGATGATTTCTCCAATGCTCAGGTTGGTGTAGTCGGTGACGTCCAGCTTGGCCCAGTGGCGCTCTAGCAACTCCTCCTTCGCAGAGCACTTAGCCAGTGCAGTGGGTCTCCCCGGCTCGACAAACTCCGTCCGAGTGATTACCACATCCGGGTCATCGGCCGGCTGAGCCGGGCTGGAGATATCTGGGTTGGTGGAAGTCTCCATGGCCGGCTCATCAGTTGGAATGGTGGCGTCAGGAGCAGAAGCAGCTGGCGGCTCTTGAACTGAAACCTCCGGCTCAGGCAAGACCGTCTCTTCGACCGGCTTATTCTTCTTTGCTCTTTTACTGAGCTTTGCTTGAGCACTGAAAGGACACAAGATTAGTACAAAAAAGTATGAGTAAAGATAAGCACAACAAGAGGGGATCATCATTACCCGGGTACGGTCTTGAAAGCTGGAAGGTTCGATTGCATAGAGTCGCCAGAGGAGGGTGAAGTTTCCTGATAATTTGAATCAGAAGAATTGAGCGGTTGACGTATAACACCCGCCAAAGGCTGAAAAGGATATAAGTTGGATATAACCTCGGTCCGGCGCTTCCTTGACGCCTCAGGTAAACCGGAGGAGAGATCAGCATCCTTGTTGGTCCGGGTGTGTCGCCGGTTCTCGTAAATCTGTTGCTTCAAAAGAAATTGAGGATCTTGATAAGCTAAAGGATGTGAAAATCTTACTTTCCGGGTTACTCTTCGGACTTTTAGCCTTGGCAAGGGCTCCGAGTCGTAGGAAAGTGTCATTACCTCTTCAATCACCGGGTTACTTGCTCCGGTGTCATCCTGTTGATGAACAGTATTGATAAGGTGGACAGAAATAAACAAGAAATACAACAAGAGCTTACAGGTTCAGGGGTTACCTCTGACTCGGAGCTGTCACTCAGTTGAAGCAGCTCTGAGGCAGTAGGCCTGCTTCCCTTCTTGCGAGGAGTGGCTCTCTTGGCGGCTTTGTTAGCCTTCCTGGCCTTCTTGGCCACCTCATGGTCATACTTGACCTTCCAGAATTTATCATCAGCCTAAAAAATACAATGAAGATTTCTTAAAGTTCAGATGAAAACTATCTAAAGGAGAAAATAAGATGTTTAGATCAGCGGCTTACCGCTGGAGCCGGGTTGGTCTTGCAGAAGGGGCTTAAGCCGGTCCTCCCGCAGTCTGCCAAGCTCTCATTCAAGAGGGCCTTGGTCATGTCTTCAGCAACGTCTTCAGGAAGATCGTTGCGGCTGTGTCGCAGGGGGTCCTCTTTCCGGCCTGTGTATTCACACATTAAGTCGGGGTGGCGGCTCAAGGGGATCACCCGCCACGAGATCCAGACCCGGACCAGATCAATTCCATTGAGGCCATTTCCCAGGAGAGCCTTGATTTTGTTGATGGTGGGGATCAGAGGTTGGCGCTCCGCCTGCGATAGCTTGTCTGACAGAGGGTGAGTTGGTTCCAGACGCGAGGGACGAAAGCCGGGCAGCCGGCTCTCGTCAGCCGGCGAAGTGTCCTGGCAGTAGAACCACGTCTGGTTCCAGTCCTTTGGGTGGCTTGGCGGCTCGGCGTAAGGAAAAAGGCAGTCTCTTCGGCGTTGAATGGAGATTCCGCCAAGTTCCTGGCTCGGTCCGTTGGCACACTCATTCTGGCGGTTCAAATAGAACAGCTCTCTAAAGAGCAGAAGGCCGGGCTCCTCTCCAAGGTAGACTTCGCAGAATACTTGGAAGTTGCATATGTTTGACACGGAATTGGGTCCTATGTCTTGTGGCCGCAGGTCAAAGAAATTCAGCACATCTCTAAAAAACTTTGAGTCGGGCGGTGCGAAGCCCCGGCTCATGTGATCAGCAAAAATTACCACCTCCCCGTCCCTTGGCTGTGGTCTCTCCTCTGATGGGTCGGGGGCACGGTAGGACATGACGTCCTTCTTGGGCAGGTAACCCGACTTCACAAAATCCACTAAGGTCTCGTCGGTGACGTTGGACCTCATCCAGTTGCACGTGATGGGTGCTTTGGGAGCTTCGGGAGGCATGGTGAAAGTCGGAAGCCTATGATAAAAGGAAATGTCCGGTTCAGTTATAAGCCGGAGGAAGTTTACAGTTCAATGTTTAAAATGGCGGCTTATGAAGGGGCCTAATGACATATAGCTAAGTGCATCGGGTTATCTAAGCCGCTGGAGGTATTGAGAGTAATTCAATTGTCTACAGCTTTGTCGTAAATGAGCCGGAAAATTTTACGGCGCGTGGCTTCTTTTGAGCCGGAAATGTAAGCCGCCATGACTCAGCAGGTGCAGTTTTTTACTAAGTGTGGTGAAAACAGATTTCCCACATTGCAGTAACTAATTTGGATCAAAATGGTCGACTAAAGATGTCGTGGTATTCTCACGGGGGGGTGTGAGTCGACAGATGCCACAAGGGCTTTGTGTGAGGGTAAGACTGCTGCTGATAGGACCGGGAGCGGGTATGCGAGTAGCACGCGCTAGTTTACCCAGGTTCGGGGCTCTCCGGAGAGATAATACCCCTACTCCTGCATGTCTGAATATATATATCTGGGGTGTACATCGGGCAGTACAAAGTGCTCCTAGAGCTGTATCTGGGGGCAGTGCCATGGGCAACTGGCTCCATGTATGCATGCACAAAGCATGCTTTAGTGGCCGGCCATGAGCATGGCCGCATGTGTGTGCTTGGGCAAGCTTGCCCGTGGGGATGGATGGATGGATGGCTAGCTAGCTAGCTCTCTTGCTAGCTAGCTTGCTTGTTGTGTGCATGTGTGTCCATCCCATGGATGGATGGATGTGTGTCTCCTTTTATAGTGTGAGGTAGCTTTGTATCTAAGCTATGTGGAGGTATGGGAGCAAGGCATGGTGCATGTCATGCTTGTCCCCTAGGTCACTTCATGAATAGTGCCAGGGGACAAGTGACACTATACATGACGGTGTCGCGGTACGGTTGTCTTGTCCGCGGTATGGCCGTCTCGTCGGGGTCATGTCGATGCCGGGTCGGACTGCAGTCGGCAGCCGGCTAGTCGGCGCAGTCGGTCAGCTGGCAGCCGGCCGGGCAGCCGGCCGGGTGGAGCAGTCGGACGGGGAGCCGGCAGGAGCGGCCGGGCAGTCGGACTGAGGGGCTTTGCTAGCCCCGATGTCTTGAAATATTGTCTTGCCGTCTTCGGGATACCCGTGTCCAATTACTCTGACAAAAGAGGTAGGTTTCTAGACCTAAAACAGACGCAGAAGAAGTTTGCGGGTTCGAACGGAGCCTCTATGCAGTAAAAGGAGATCTATGTACATTGGAAACGGGCGTGAAACAACTACCGCAGCAGTTCTATACAGTCTAAGATCAAGAAAGGTGGTAAAAATCAAATCTACCGAGAACTCGCGAAGAACGGTGAAGAACACGGGAAGAACAGCAGGAGCTTAATGTGGATCTACTCTATGGAGTGGCGATGGCTTACGGGTGCTGGTGAGTTGCGGAGGTCGCCGCCGTTTTCTCTGAACACAACAGGTTGATGCAGCGGCCGGAGTTGGTGAGGACGAGGAGACCCGCGGCGGCGGCGGCGATGGAGCTCGAGCGGGAGAACAGTGGTGAGAGGAGGAAGACGAGTGGCTGGAGGCTCAACAGGCCGGGCTATTTATAAGGTGAGGCTCATAAGTGGGCGCGAGAAACGAGGAGGCCACGGCGCGGTTATCTCGCTATAAAAACGCCTCGATTTTCGGGATGGCAGTTAAAGATAAGATCCGTTGCGGATATGTTGGAGTAAAAAATGGACTTAATGGAAGATGACGTCACGGCGGATTACCCGGAATCCAGAAGATGACGTCACGACGGGTTATAGCCTTCACACAATTGTAAGCCGGAGATTTTCTGTCGAAAGGATTGAAGATTGACATGAGCCGGCTCAAATCAATCTGGGGCCTAATGTTGAGGATATAAACCTTAGAGTCACCCGCCCGGAGGGGCCGGGTTACTCATAATGGTCATCACCTGAAGCCCGGCGCCAAGCTTGAAGACGGTGGGCCAAAGATGGGCTTAAGACCCGGAGATGGCTTAAGGCCCGTAGTTACAACCGTCATTATGGTAGAGCTTGTAGTGTAAGGCAAGAATAGTTGAGAGTCCGAGCCGGACACCCTTATGAGCTGGCCGGGACTCTGAGAGCTGCTGGGCGTCAACCTCTCTATATAAAGGGTCGACCCGGCGGCGGTTTAGGGACAGGAAAGATCTCGTCGAGAGCCAGGCATAGCAGTTAAGCTCCCTGGTCATCGAAACCCTAATCAATACCACCTCAACTGGACGTAGGCTTTTACCTTCACCATAAGGGCCGAACCAGTATAACCCTCGTATTCCTTGTCCCGTTAACCCCTTCAAGCTTCCTAGCTGCAATGGCTCCACGACTAAGTCCTAGCTCGAGGACATCTGCCGTGACAATTCCACGACACATTGCATATCACATCTCGCATATCATGCCATGTTTTGCATCATGTTGCTTGTGCATTGCACCGTGATTGATTGTTGTTCCATTGCTTGTGTTCTTGCTTTGGTTAGATCCGGGAGACGAGTACATGAAACGAGGAACCTGTTGAGAACGTTTACGAGGATCAAACTTTCGACAACTCTGAGAACTTTGCAGGCAAGATGACCATACCTTCGAAATCACTTCTATCTTTGCTTGCTAGTTGTTCGCTCTATTGCTTTGCCGCGCCACCTACCACTTGCTATATCATGCCTCCCATATTACCATGTCAAGCCTCTAACCCACCTTTCCTAGCAAACCGTTGTTTGGCTATGTTACCGCTTTGCTCAGCCCCTCTTATAGCGTTGCTAGTTGCAGGTGAAGATGAAGTTTGTTCCTTGTTGGAACATGGATATTTTTGGTATATCACAATATCTCTTATTTCATTAATGCATCTATATACTTGGTAAAGGGTGGAAGGCTCGGCCTTATGCCTGGTGTTTTGTTCCACTCTTGCCGTCCTAGTTTTCGTCATACCGGTGTTATGTTCCTTGATTTTGCGTTCCTTACGCGGTTGGGGTTATGGGACCCCCTTGACAGTTCGCTTTGAATAAAACTCCTCCGGCAAGGCCCAACCTTGGTTTTACCATTTGACTACCTACCACCTATACCTCTCCCTTGGCTTTTCGCGAGCCCGAGGGTCATCTTTATTTTAGCCCCCCCCCCCCCCGTGCCAGTGCTCCTCTGAGTGTTGGTCCGAACCGAGCCGCCTGCGGGGACACCTCGGGGAAACTCGAAGTCTGGTTTTACTCGTAGCCTGTCTCATCCGGTGTGCCCTGAGAACGAGATATGTGCAGCTCCTATCGGGATTTGTCGGCACAGTCGGGCGGTCTTGCTGGTCTTGTTTTACCATCGTCGAAATGTCTTGTAACCGGGATTCCGAGTCTGATCGGGTCTTCCTGGGAGAAGGAATATCCTTCGTTGATCGTGAGAGCTTGTGATGGGCTAAGTTGGGACACCCCTGCAGGGTATTATCTTTCGAAAGCCGTGCCCGCAGTTATGTGGCAGATGGGAATTTGTTAATGTCCGGTTGTAGAGAACTTGACACTTGACTTAATTAAAATACATCAACCGCATGTGTAGCCGTGATGGTCTCTTTTCGGCGGAGCCCAGGAAGAGAACACAGTCTAGTGTGATGCTTGAACGTAAGTAGCTTCAGGATCACTTCTTGATCATTTCTAGCTTCTCGGCCGTGCGTTGCTTCTCTTCTCGCTCTCATTTGCGTATGTTAGCCACCATATTTGCTTAGTGCTTGCTGCAGCTCCACCTCCTTACCCCCTCCTTCCTATAAGCTTAAATAGTCTTGATCTCGCGGGTGTGAAATTGCTGAGTCCTCGTGACTCACAGATTCTACCAAAACAGTTGCAGGTGCCGACGATACCAGTGCAGGTGACACAACTGAGCTCAAGTGGGAGTTCGACGAGGAACTTGGTCGTTACTATGTTTCATTTCCTGATGATCAGTAGTGGAGCCCAGTTGGGACGATCGGGGATCTAACATTTGGGGTTGTCTTCTTTCATTTTGGTTCCGTAGTCGGACCTTGATTGTACTCTAAATGATGTATGTTTAATTTATGTATTGTGTGAAGTGGCGACTGTAAGCCAACTCTTTATCCCATTCTTGTTAATTACATGGGATTGTGTGAAGATGACCCTTCTTGCGACAAAACCACCATGCGGTTATGCCTCCAAGTCGTGCCTCGACACGTGGCAGATATAGCCGCATCGTGGGCGTTACAATACAGCTCAAGGAGCAACCCTGTATTGATACATATCAACTACACTCGGCAGGACTAGGGGTGTTATCTCTTCCAGAGAGCCCCGAACCTCGGTATGTCTTGCGTCTCGCACTCGCTCATGCCGACCTCGCCTCTGGAGCCCACCAGTGCCCTTGAGCCTCCTCCTATCTTTAGCCATCCCTTGGCATCTACCATGCACCCACCACGATAGTTGGCGCCCACCGTGGGGCAGCTCGAGGTCCTGGACGGGAGCATGCTTCAGACGGGGATCTTCTCCGACTCCGACGAGCCCGTCGCGCTGGCGGATGACGTCATCGACGCGCTCGCCGCCTCCTTCGCCACGCTGCGCATCTCCGACACCCCTACGGATGACGAGTACCCCCGCGAGGTACTTAGCTGTTCCGACTCCCTGCTCTCCATCAACGACGGTGCTCCCGCCGGAGCGATGGACCTCTGCGTGGAGGTTTTCATCACCAACACCGGCACCTCCTCCTCGTCGAGCGCGGCAAGGAAGGCCGCCGAAGCTAAGGCCGCGGCAGATAGGGTCGGCTAGCCCAACCCGCTGCGCGCCATGATGCAGAGCCTCTGCGTTCCCATCGGCATCGACATCGACGCCTCCAACATCGCCGAGGCCCGGACTCGTCTCAACGAGGATCGCCAGCGCCTCCTGGACCTCACCGAGATGCTCGCCGCCATGCAGTGTCGCCTCAACTCCGCCCAGCTGGAACACGATGCCGCCTACGGCTTCACGCCTACCACGCCCGAGCCAAGCCGGGTCGCCGACGTGCGAGCCCGGGGTGGCGCGATCGGGCGCGCCTTCTGCGCTCTCCCTCCCGTCTACGAGACTCCCGTAAAGAACATGTGTGCTGCCCAGGCGGCCGCGGTCGGCCTAGATCAGCTCGCGGGCGAGGAGCTGCAGGATTGCCTCAAGAGGGTGAACGACCTCCTCATCGCGGCCAACGCACAGCAGGACCACATCAACCAGCTCGCCAAGTCGGCCGGATCCGGCTCCGTCCGAGTCGCTGGACCCGGCGACAACCAGCACACGGCGTCTTCACCACCCGGCGAGGTGCACTCCGGCCGCACCCGGACCCAGAGCAACCCCGCCCCGACGGCTGCCGGCAGCTTGGCGGACGAGCCGGCCTCGGAGGCCCGGCGCCGCCTCGACCCACTGCTCCAACCCGGCCGACGTCCGACTATGATCGACTCGGCCCCCCGTGGCGCGGTCGCCGATTGTTTGGGCCCGCGCGCCATCGACGACACCAACGCTCGTCATCGCCTCAACGGACTCGCTCTCTCCAAGGAGCTGGAGGAGACCGGCCCGGTCAGGCCGGCTTGCTTTGGGCACGCATCCGGGGTGAGCCCTTTACTAAAGGGTTCACGCTTCCCCGCGATACCCCCAAGTACAACGGCACCGTGAAGCCGGAGGACAGGCTCACCGACTACACCACCGCCATCGGCATCGCCGGTGATAACCACTGCCTCGCCGTACGCTACGTGCCTCTCATGCTCCAGGGATCGGCCCGCACCTGGTTGAACAGTCTGCCGGCTGGCCGCATCAACACGTGGGTCGACTCTGAGCAGGCCTTCGTGCGCACCTTCACCGGCACCTACAAGCGACCCGGCCGCCCCAGTCAGCTCGCCATGTGCGTGCAGGGGCTGGCGGAAACCCGCCGCGAGTACCTCGCACGCTGGACCGTGCTCCGGAACAGCTGCGACGGCGTCCATGAAGTCCAAGCGATCCAGTACTTTGTCAACGGGTGCCGAGACGGCACCCTCCTCAAGCACAAGCTCTTGCGCTCTGAGCCGGCCACCATGGCCGCACTCATGGTGATGGCGGACAAGTATGCCAACGCCGACTCCGCCATGAAGATCCAGGTGGCGCTGGATGAAGCCCGCAAAGCGAAGCCGGTTCCCCCTCCGAAGCTGGCCGGCGAAGGAAGTCGGCAGCAACACAACCAGCAGAACAACAAGCGCAAAGCCGATCAACCGGCTCAGCGCTACGACAACCGGCTCGTCGCGGCCGCCGAGCAGGCGCCCGCGGCCGAGCCGGCCGCCAAACGCCGGAACACCGGCAAGACGACATGGCAGCCCGCCATGAGCTTAGAGGAGATGCTCGACGCTCCCTGCAAGCACCACAGCGGTGCGAGGCCGTCCACACACATGCTCCGACAGTGCGCCATCACCAAGCGCATCGCGAGGGTTGACATCCCGCCTCCCCCGGCTCCGGCTTCTAGGGCAGGGCAGCCACCTCCGCCACCTCCACCGGCCGACGGCGCGATGCGCGACGACCCCTACCCGGCCCAGAACGCTACTTACATCGTCTTCACCAGCCTCGGCGATGACAAACGCAGCGAACGCCTCCATCGGCAGAAGGTGGACACCGTCATCCCGGCCAAGACGGAATACATGCATTGGTCGGAACGCCCGGTCACCTGGACCCGGGAGGACCACCCACCCGTCATGCCGAACCCGGGTGGTCACGCCCTCGTCCTCAACCCTACTATCGTCGCGCGCCGGCGCACGTGCAAGTTCTCCCGGGTTCTCGTCGACGGCGGCAGCAGCATCAACATCCTCTACCGCGACACCCTGACCAAGCTCGGCCTCGAGGCCAAAGACCTGGAGCCGACCCGGACGATCTTCCACGGCATCGTTCCCGGCCTCTCCTGCTCTCCGATTGGCCGGATCTGCCTCGACGTCCTGTTCGGCGACAGCAGCCACTTCCGACGCGAGCCGATCTGGTTCGAGGTGGTGGACCTGTGCAGCGCGTACCACGCACTGCTGGGTCGGCCCGCGCTCACCAAGTTCATGGCGGTCCCCCACTACGCCTACCTGAAGATGAAGCTGCCGGGTCCGAAGGGCCTCATCACCATCATCGGTGACTACCGCAAGTCCCTGGACTGCGCCCGAGACGGGGCCAAGCTAGCAGAGTCGCTGGTCATAGCCGAGGAGCGGCGCCAACTCGACCGGATTGTCGCCTTGGCCCAGGAGGCATCGGCCGCGCGGGTCCTGGCTGAGGAGCCGGCCGATGAGGCCGCGTTCAAGCCCTCCAAGGAAACCAAGAAGGTGAAGCTGAACCCGGAAGACCCCAGCAGCAGCAAGTACGTTGTCGTGGGCACCCGCCTCGACAGCAAATAGGAAGGCGAGCTCGTCGACTTCCTCCCTGAGAATCAGGATATCTTTGCATGGACCCCAAAGGACATGCCGGGTATCCCGAGGAAGTACGTCGAGCACAAACTCCACGTCCGCAAGGACGCCAAGCCTGTCCGTCAACCCCTGCGACGTTTTTCTGAAGAGAGAGAAGAACCATCGGTGAAGAGGTCGCCAAGCTTTTGGCGGCCGGCTTCATCATGGAAGTGTTTCACCCCGCGTGGCTGGCCAACCCGGTCCTCGTCCTGAAGAAGAACAAGACCTAGCGCATGTGTATCGACTGCACCAGCCTGAACAAGGCCTGCCCCAATGACCCGTTCGCCCTCTCGCGGATCGACCAAGTCATCGACTCCACCGCCGGGTGTGAGCTCCTGTCCTTCCTGGATGCTTACTCCGGCTATCATCAGATCAAGCTGGACCCGGCCGATGCCCTGAAGACATCTTTCATCACGCCCTTTGGGGTGTATTGCTACATCACCATGTCGTTCGGCTTGAAGAACGCCGGCGCCACTTTCCAGCGCAGCATGCAAAAATGCTTGCTGCCGCAACTCGGCCGCAACATCCACGTCTACATGGACGACATCGTGGTGAAGACCAAGCAGCACCTCACGCTCCTCGACGATTTGAAGGAGACCTTCGCCAACCTGCGTGAATACAAGGTCAAGCTCAACCCGGAGAAATGTGTTTTCAGCGTCCCGGCCGGAAAGCTACTCGGCTTCCTCGTCTCGGAGCGCAGCATTGAGGCAAACCCGGAGAAGATCAAGGCCATCGAGCGCATGCGCAAGCCGGCTCGGCTGCGCGATGTCCAAAAGTTCACCGGCTGCTTGGCCTCGGTCAGCCGGTTTCTCAGCTGCTGGCCGAGAGGGCCCTGCCCCTATATCAGCTGATGAAGAAGACGACGCCGTTCGAATGGAACGACCAGGCGGACGAAGCTTTCTGGGATCTCAAGCGCATGCTCTCCACCGCACCAGTCCTGGCCACACCGGCCGAGAAGGAGCCGTTGTTGCTCTATATCGCCGCGACCTCGTGGTCGGTCAGCACGGTGATGGTGGTCGAGGGACCAGAGAAGGACAAGGTCCAAGCCGTCCAGCGTCCCGTCTACTACCTGAGCGAGGTGCTCTCTGCCTCGAAGTAGAACTACCCGCACTACCAGAAGATGTGTTACGGCGTGTACTTCACCGCCAAGAAGCTGAAGCAGTACTTCCAAGAGCATGTCATCACCGTGGTCAGCACGGCCCCCTCTCGGCGAGATCATCGGGTGTCGGGATGCCTCTGGCCGGGTCGCCAAGTGGGCGCTCGAGCTAGCCGGCCACACCATCCTCTAAGAGCCCCGCACCATGATCAAGTCCCAGGCTCTGGCCGACTTCCTCGTCGACTAGACCGTGACCTAGTACCTGCCACCTCCACCGGACTCAACACAATGGCGCATGCACTTCGACGGCTCGAAGATGCGACTCGGCCTAGGGGCCAGCATCGTGATATCCTCCCCCAAGGGAGACCGGCTCAAGTACGCGCTCCAGATCCACTTCTCCGCCTCCAACAACGTCGCCGAGTATGAAGCCCTTGTCCACGGCCTCCGGCTTGCCAAGGAACTCGGCATCCGGCGCATCCTGTGCTATGGCGACTCGGACCTGGTGGTGCAGCAGAGCTCCGGCGAGTGGGACGCCCACGACTCCAACATGGCAAGCTACCGCTTCCTCGTCCAAAAGCTGTCCGGATTCTTCGCGGGCTGCGAGTTCCTCCACATCCCGCACGCAGAGAACGAGGCGGCTGACACGCTCGCCAAGATCGCCTCATCCCGGCAATCCATTCCGTCCGGCGTCTCTCTCGAGCATCTGCACAAGCCGTCCGTCAAGCCGTCTCCGGACTTCCGAGTCCATCCACGTCCCAGCCGACCCGGCCGCGCCTCAACCCGGCCTGGGGACTGCTCCAGTCGATCCAGCCGCGCCTCAACCCGGCCCGGGGACTGCTCCAGCCGACCCGGCCGCGCCCCAACCCGGCCCGGTGACTGCTCCAGCAGACCCGGCCACCGTCGTCCCCGACCCGGGGGCTGCTGAACCCGGCTCGGGGGCTGCCGCCCTGGACCCCGACGTAGTGGCCGTCTTCTCCGTGGTCACGGCACCATCCTGGGCCCTGCCCATCTCGGAGTTCCTGGAGAACCGGTTCCTCCCCATGGACAAGACCGAAGCCCGGCAAGTGCAGCGCCGAGCGTCCGCCTACAGCATCATCAACAACGATCTCGTCAAGCGCAGCTCCACCGGCGTATTCCAACGCTGCGTCGAGCAAGACAAGGGCATTGAGATCCTCCTCGACATACACCAGGGCGAGTGCATGCACCACGCCGCCTCACGATCCCTGGTGGCCAAGGCTTTCCGCCACGGTTTCTACTGGCCCACGGCCCTCGAAGACGCAGAGTCGCTCGTCCTCAAGTGCGAGGGATGCCAGCGCTTCAGCAAGCGCAGCCACCAGCCAGCGTCGGCACTCCGGACCATCCGATCGCCTGGCCCTTCGCGGTCTGGGGACTCGACATGGTGGGACCATTCAAGACCACTTGAGGTGGCATGACGCATTTGCTGGTGGCGATGGACAAGTTCACCAAGTGGATCGAAGCAAGGCCAATCAAGAAGCCGGACGGTCCAACGGCCGTTTGATTCATCAAGCACATCGCGGTGCGCTACGGCATGCCAAACATCATCATCACGGACAACGGCACCAACTTCGCCAAGGGCGCGCTCACGCAGTACTGCTCCGTCTCCGGCATCCGCCTCAACCTGGCTTCCCTTGGACATCCGCAGTCCAACGGCTAGGTCGAGCGGGCCAACGGCCTCATCCTATCCGGTATCAAACCGCGACTCGTCGAGCCCCTCATCCATTCACCTCGCAGTTGGCTTGACGAGTTGCCGGCCGTCCTCTGGAGTCTTCGCACCATGCCAAACTGGTCGACCGGGTTCACCCTGTTCTTCCTCGTCTACGGAGCAGAAGCCGTCATCCCGACCGACGTCGAGTTCGACTCGCCGCGCGTCACGATGTACATGGAAGCCGAAGCAAAGGAAGCCCACGAAGACGGCGTCGACCTGCTCGAAGAAGCACGTCTCCTAGCGCTCAGTCGCTCAGCCATCTACCAGCAAGGTCTGAGGCATTACCACAGCAAGAAGATCAAGCCCCTCGCTTTCTGAGAGGGAGACCTCGTCCTCCGACTCGTCCAAGAGCAGACCGGCCAACACAAGCAGTCCTCCCCATGGGAGGGCCCCTTCATCGTCAGCAAGGCCTTATGCGACCGCAACGCGTACTACCTCATCGATGCCCGCAAGACGAACAAGCGCAAGAGGGACACTGCCGGCGAAGAAACAACCCGGGCATGGAATGCAGAGCTCCTCTGCCCGTTTTACAGTTAGCCGTGTGCAGGTATGTATGACTACCTTTTATAATCATCTGAAACTATGGGATCCCCGAACGATGCTCAGGGGCTGCCCCTTTTGCGACCAAGCTATTGTGTCTCCTACATTTGTGCACTGCTTTACTCTTAAGCCAACCCGGCCACCGCGTCGACCCGCTCGACCCGGGGGCTCGGGGGCTGGCCGGCTTGGCCACCCGTCGTTGCCCTTAGCGGCTCCTAACGCGTTGGATCGTTGTGGCCTCTCACTTCGCCCTAAGTCGTAGAACTAGTATTCGGCTGTTGGCTGGCAAGCACATGAGACCAAAAGCACCAACGCGCCGCGAACACTAAGTCAAGGGTCGCCGCGTCGCCCAACCCGGCCCTGCCACTTTAAGTTGCCGCACGACCGGCTCCTCGCCAGCCCGGCCCCGCAGGATTGCCGCCAGCCGGCCCAGTGGGTGTTTTGCTCACGCTCAATGTTTCGAAAGCCTAAGTATTGTATGCTCCTCTCAAAGGTCGAACCCCTTGTCACGGACTGAAGCCTCGGCCGTCAGACTCGCGGGGGGGGGGGACCCAAAGGGGGAAAGCTACAAGAAAACGGCCCCAAAGACGAAAAGCAAAGGCGCAGACATCCACAAAGTTTCTGCTTATCGCCGGGTCGCCCAACCCGGCCCTGTCACTTTAAGTTGCCGCACGACCGGCTGCTCGCCAACCCGGCCCCGCCGGATTGCCGCCAGCCGGCCCAGTGGGTGTTTCGCTCACGCTCAACGTTTCGAAAGCCTAAGTACTGTACGCTCCTCTGAAAGGTCGAACCCCTTGTTACGGACCGGAGCCTCGGCCGTCAGACTCGCGGGGGGGAGGCCCAAAGGGGGAAGGTTGCAAGAAAACGGCTCCAAAAACGAAAAGCAAAGGCGCAGACATTCACGCAGCTCATACATTATAAATTCAAACAGGCCCAAGGCCAGAGTTCATTACACCCAGTCAACCCCCAGTGGGTGGGTGGACCTGCTACCTAACAGAAGTTTTTTATAAGTTAAAAAATCAGGCGTTCCCATCGCTGAATCGCGCAGCTCCCAGGTCCGCTGAGGTGCCGGTATCTTCCTCCCCAACGTCCGCGTCGCAGTAGATGCCCATCTCCTCAGAGCTGCCCTCCGGGTCGTCCAGAAGCAAGCCGTAGTCGTCAGCAGGCACGACTCCGCCGTCTTTCACCCACTCCGGCCGGAACTCGTGGTGGAAGGCGAACCCGGCGATATAGCTGGCTCGAGCAGCAATCCGGCCGGCTTCCGCCTGTAGCTGGCTCTCCGAGACGGCTCGCTGGCCCATTAGCGCGTCCAGCGACAAGTCCGGATGGCAAGACATCGTGAACATGAGCGCCATCTCGGCGCCATCATGAGCGGCGGAGACCCGCCAGTCATGGAGCCGCTCCGGACCCGCCTCCGGCCAGCGCGTCAGCCGCGTCAAGCTGCTCGGCGCGACGGAACCCGGCCAGAGGGCCACCGTCATCGCCGCACCGGCCTCGGAGAGACGTCCCATCTGCTCCCCAAGACTCGCGGACGGGCCTCGGCGGCGGTCACAATCTCCGGGAAGGTGCAGGCCACCCGCGGGTCAGTCCCGGAGCCGACGATCCCATTATGGGTCGCACTGAAAGCGGACCGCCTCCTCCGCTAGCTGGCGCGCCTCCGGGAAGGCCCCTGCCAAGAAGGAAAGCAAGTTAGAAGAAAATTACTAAGGAAGAAAAGCCGAGGTCCCAACCCGGCAACAACAAAACCAAAGGAAAGCACTTACTGGAGAAGGACTCTTCCAGGTGCTGCGCTTCGAGCAATGTACCGCACCGCTCCCGGGCGATGGTGCGGTCGCGCTCCTGGAGCGTCTCCTCCAGATCAGCGACCTTGGCAAGGGCTGCCTTCAGCTCGGCGTCCTTGTCCTCGGCTGCCTTCACGGCCTCCTCGCGGCGCCGGGTCTCCCCCTGCCGGGTCTCCTCCGCCGTGGCCACCAGCGCCTTCAGGCGCTCCACCTCGGCCTGGAGCTGCCCCTTGTCGTCGGCCAGCTTGCCGTGCTGCTGGTCCGCCTCGGCAAGGGCCTGCTGCGCCTCCACGACCTTGGCGGCCTCCGCCTTGAGGCGCTGCACCTCGGCCTCGAGGCGGCTCTTGTCTCCCGCCAGCTGCTCCTGCAGCCGGCTGGCTTCGTTGAGCACCTGTCGGGCTCCCGTTGCCTCCGCCTTCGCCTTCTCCACCTCGGCCCCAAGATGGCCGACGTCTACGACAAGCCGGTCATAGTGAAAACCGGCCCGAATCAGCCGGGTCTTCCAAGACAGCACCTCGGCTGCAGAAGAAGAACTCAGCAACAAAGTACTATTTTAAGATTCGACCCAACTGCTGCGCAGTTGGCCCGAATCTTGGGGGCTACACCCAGTGGGTGCGCTAGCGCGCCCCCACTAGAAAAGAGCATGAAAGAGAAGTACCTGCCGCGACGCGGAGCTCCCCCTCCTTGGCGGCGAGCCTCTCCTTGAGACGCCGGTGTGTCTCAAGGAGCCGGTTGAAGACGCTGACCCGGTAGGAGTCCAGTTGCTGCGGAAGGCAACGATCAGCGCAAGACCACAAGATAAGATTCGACCCAACTGCTACGCAGTTGGCCCGAATCTCGAGGGCTACACCCAGTGGGTGCGCTGGCGTGCCCCCACGAAGGAGAAAACATGAAAAAAGAAAAGCAGAACGCAAATGAAAACTTACGAAGACGGCGCGCTCCAGCTCCTGCGTCGCCTCGACCTCGGCCTGGGCGAAGGCCTGGATCCGGTCCGTCCGCCCTTGCAGGTGACGGGTCACAGCGGCCATCGCCGCCTCCTCCTGGGTCAGAGGTCCGAAGGGGACCTCGCTGGCCCCGCTCCGTGACGGCCGCGGCTCGGCGACCCGGCGTCCTCCGGGCCTGAGCACCAGGGCGTGCTCTCCAACGGCCGCCTCCCCTGAAGCCGGCGCTTTCTCCAGCGCCCTCTCCGGCACCGATGCCGGCTCGATGGGCGGAGCGGCTTGAGGCTCCACCACCGGCGGCGCCTCACTCGCCGGTGTCCGGGACGCCCCCTCCGGCGCTGTCTGCGCCGCCTCCTCCAAGACGGCATCGCCGCCGCCTCGATCGGCCCCGCCCGCTCAACCGCGTCGGTGCGCGGCGGGGTGCCGTCCTCGACAACCACGACCTCCCGGCCGAGGTCCATCATGTCCGCACAGCCGCCTTGGCCGTGCTCCCCCTCCGACGCCGGTACGAAGACCGTCGCCGCCACCACCGCCCCCACCGGCATCTCCGGCCACGCCGGCTCTTCACTGGCTCGCGCCCACGCCACCGCGGCGCTGACCCAGCCTGGGTCGACGCCGCCTCCAGCTCCGCCTCGGCCCGGTTCCGGTCCCGCCAGGCCAGGCCTTTGGCGTCGGCCGGGTCCAGCCCAAGGTCCGGGTCCGCCCGCTCCTCCTCCTCGTCCCGGTCAACGGTGCCGGATCAGCTCCTCCGGAACGCGGCGTCCTCAACGGACGCGGCGTCCGCCACCACCAGCGCCAGCGAGATTGGCGACCTAAAGCACAAGACAAAAATGATTACGCCGAGTCGAGCGGAGTCGCTCAGCGACTCGGCTCGAGCAAAAAGGGCCACTTGCCCCGGCACCACCGGAACGGCGGGCCTTGCCGCCCTCTCCTGTGGAGCGCCGCGCCTCCTCTTGGCGGGCGGCTTCGCACCTCCGGCCGGGTCTGCCGCGCGCTTCGCGGTTGGGGCCCGCTGCGGGACACTGTCCTTCCCGTGCCGGCGCCTCTCCGTCGCCACCCCCCGAGACAACCCGGCTCCGGCCGCGCCGCCGCCTCCTCCACCCGGCGCCGCTACATCAGCGGCTCACGTCAGCATCCCTAAAGCCGTCCCACAACCGGCGACTCAAGAAATAAAAACAAGACTCACCTGCTCGGCGCCCTGCGCCCGTGTCGGCCGCCGCCTCCCCTCCGCCACGGGCCTCGGGCTCCTCTGAGGCAACCCGCACCACCTGCGCCCGCGCCCGGTTGTAAGGATGCCGGATGGCATTCAGAAGCACCTCTCGCGTCGCATCGGGGCGAACAAGAAGATAAGCAGCAGCGAAATACGGAGACCAGGGACTCACCAACGGTGCTGGGTTCGCATGGCTGTACGGGGGCCTTCCTGAACTCCCAGTAAACCACCAAGTTTGCCTTGGAGATGTCGTTGACCCGGCGCGTGACCTGGTCCGCCGCCAGCCGCATGTTCGCCATGCGGTTGGGGTCCTGGAGGCCGGTCATCTGACCAATGAGGTGGCTGCACTGCTGCGGCGGCAGCACCCGCCGGACGATGAAGGCGGTGATGAGGTCGGTGCCGGTGAGCCTCTCCCGCTCCTTCATCACCGACACCCGCTCGCACAGGTTGAGCACCTCCTGCGATGGGTGCTTGGGGTAGTACCCCCAGTTCTGCTTCCCCCATGGCGGTGAGTTGATGATCGACGGAAGTTTGATGCGGTCCTCGCCGAGGTTGCGGACGTAGAAGAAGGAGTTCTGCCATTTCTTGGCAGAATCCTCCAGCGGCATCCTCGGGTAGTCAGCGCCCGACCGCTTGGTGACGACGGCCGCCCCGCACTCGGACATCTCTCCGGCCTTCGGCCCCTGCTGCTTCAGGGAGAAGAAGCGCACCCAGAGGTCGATCGAAGGCTCGACCCCCAGGTACCCCTCGCAGAGGGTGACGAAGCCAGATAGCTGCACGATGGCGCCGACGCCGAGATGGTGGGGCTGGAGCCCGAAGAACTCCAGAAAGTCGCGGAAGAAGCCGCTCGTGGGAAGCCCAAACCCGCGCTTGAAATGCGGCAGGAAGACCACCCACTCCGAGCCCTCGGGCCGCGGCTCCCGTTCGCCCTGCAGGAGGCGCGCCTCGACCTCCTCCGCCCTCGGCAGGCGCCTGGTGTCGGGGAGGTAGGCGATGTCATCAAGGGTGACGGTCGAACCCATCCACGATCCTGAAGTCAGCGCCATCGACCCGAGCGCGGAAGAAAGAAGGAGGAGAGAAGGAAGAAGATGGCAAGAGAGCTCTGCTCAAGACAGCGGGCGTCGCAACTAGCGGCGGTCGCCAGAAGCAGAGGGAGGATGAAGAGGCATGGGAGCGCGAGCGTGAATGATCTCCGCCGCTCCCTTCGCCCCCAATTTATAGGCCACGATTTGAAACATGGGGAAGTGGGATCATTTGCGCTCGACCGTCCCACTTCCCGCAATAAGTGCGCACGTACGCACGCAGTAACTGCCTGAACAATGGCAACCGACCCGCGGACGCCACAATAAATCCGCGCACGTGGGCCGAGGGTGCACGGCGGCGGACCCCAGGCCGTCGCCCCGTCCCGTCACGCGCGTGGCCTGTCAGGCCCCTCCAGCTCCCAGGCGCCACGTGGCAGCCGCGTGAGGCCCAAAAGATTGCCCAAGATTCGTCGAACTCCTCGGTTTCCCGCCACGAGCGGGATGCCGCGATCCGGCTTCCGAAAGCCGGCACACAGTGGGTGTTGCCGGACCCGGCAGTCACCAAATCCGCCTCTGCAGTGAGGGAACTGTGAAGGCCCTCCCATCCAAAGACGACGGACCTTCACAGCTTCGGGGACTACTGTCGGGGGGATGAACCCCAGGCAGGCAACGGAACCCGGATCCTTTTCAAAAACAACGGGGCCAGCATCGACCCTCGAGCCGGCTCGCACTTGGCCGGGTCTCTCAACGCGCCAAGCCCTGCGACCCGGCCGAGCTCTGCAACCCGGCCAGACTCCTCAACTCGGCCCCAACAACCAAGCTCAAGACTTCCCAACAAGCCAGCACCGCCCTTGGCGTGTTCTCCAAACCCGGCCAGGGTCAGCGGCCGTCCCATCCCCAGCCGTACGATGGGACGGAGTCTCCACCAACTAATGACCGAAGCCACAGTACCCCGCCCTGCCTCTGGTCAGCCGGACGATGCAACAGTGCCCTCACCTACCCGCTGACCAGGGCTGGCGTGGCAACAGTGCACCGACGTCACCCATGACGCCAGCAAGCTGCGACCTGATGGAGCTCCACTGTAACCGACTCGACTCGGCCATGCCCTAACGACCGACAAGACGGCGCACAGTGCCCCCCTAGGCACATGGGGCCCGCGCCCGGAACCCGGCGAGCCTGGACCGGGGTCCCAGCACGGGTTCCTGGACACTGACCAACCCGGCCCTACGGCCTTGTAACATTACCATTGTACCCCTGGGGGTTGACCTATAAAACCCCCAAGAGCCCTCGTGCATACGGGCAGAATGCGATACACTCACCCATCCACCCACTCACACACCTAGCAAACAACACACGAGGACACTACAATAAAAATACACTTCCGTGATGATACGTGTTTGTCACAGTAGGTCGCGTTTTTTTTCATGCATGTACATCCATGACAAATTTATGACAGAATCAAGATAGTCATACCTGTGCTGTCGTAGAAGTGTTCCATGACATTACCAAAATTATCATCACGGAAGTGTCCACTTCCATGACGATAAATCGCGCATCACAGAAGTGCTTTCGTCAAGGGTGACCAACACGTGGCATCCACCGAAACGGAACGCCATTAAGCTATCGGGTCCGGTTTTGGATACGATAACCCGTTAACAGCCACGACCAATGGGGATTTTCCACGTGTAAAATCATCATTGGCTGGAGGAAACACGTGTCGGCTCACCGTTGGGACAGATGCCATCCACTCATTGGACCCAAAGCGCCTATGATACGTCGACACGTGGCACGGCCCAACAGAGGCCCATTCCTGTGAAAAGGCCGGCCCGTTTGACTTGGTCAAAAGGTGGCGGGCCGGCCCACGGCAAGCCTGTTAATGGCCTGTTCGCATATAGCCCATTTACAGCCCGCTAACCCAGGGCCCGTTTACGGCCTAACCGAATTAAGCCCAGTAGCGTCATCTGGGCCGTCCAATATAATTCCAGCCCGTTTTAACTTCCGGCCCATGTATGTCCCATGACGTCTTTTGGCCCATATGAGGCCCTTATTACTCTGGGCCCATTAACGGCCCGTGGTAAAACTGGCCCGTAATGAACAGTGTATCACTTTATACCCATTAACGGCCCGTGGTGAAACTGGCCCGTAATGAACAGTGTATCACTTTATACCCATTAACGGCCCATTATTCCGTTGGGCCGTTTCCAGCCCATGTTATCTTTCAGCCTTCTCAGGGCCCATTTATTCTTGGGCTCATTTCCAGCATTCGGTTACTTACGGCCCGTTACTGTCATTTTCCGCTTGTGGGCCAAATTCAGCCCGTGCTTACAGTCGGCCCGTTTGTGGCCTGTTAATACGTTGGGCCGTTTTCATAGCGTCATCAAATACGGCCGATTAACGACGGCCCATTATGGTCGGCCCATGAACGGATGATTCCAACTCTAGCCCATTTACGGCCATAAAGCGGTATGTTATTGGCCCATGTTTGGGCAATCGATCATACGGCCCGTAGAAGGCCCATTGATAATACGGCCCGTAGAAGGCCCATTGATGATACGGCCTGTAGAAGGCCCATTGTTTCTACGCCCTGTAGAAGGCCCATTGTTTCTACGGCCCGTAGAAGGCCTAGTGTCACTACAGTAAATATGTAGCCCATGGTTATTGTGGCCTAGTTTAAAAAAAGGTTATTGCGGCCACTAGCAAACCGCGGAAAAAGAACAGCACTGACTACAAGCAAACAAATAAACAAGACAACAAGGAAATAAATAAGCAAGCAACTTACGCTAGGCTATCACGGCTATTACACATATTACATCCACTGGGCATCAAAGTTTGCCACCAGTGCAAATATAGGGAACAAAGCAGCATATCATATACACTGGTTGTCAAAGTTGGCGACCATTGCAAATAAACGCCGCAGCAAAACATGTCCAGAACTGAAACCACTTTAGAAGATCTCAAGAAACAATATCCTGGGTACCCATAATGCTGGCAAGATGCTTAGCAAGCTTATTAACTTTCTCTTGTTTGGCGCTTAAATCCTCCAGCGCTTGCTGTTGCACCAGAAAGTATGCATCTGAATTCTGCAGGGACTTCCTCAGTCCTTCAGCTTCCTGTCGCAACACATCTGATCGATGTCTTTCAATGTGAAGCTAAGACTCAAGAAGACGAACTGATTCAGGCAGCGAGTTCGAAGAGCTTGTGCCAATAGTAGTGGCCAGTAACTCGAACACTACATCAAGACAGGACTTCTGGGTTCTCTCACTGTCGTCAAGGTAGTTTTTATCAGCTTTCTTGGAGACCAACAGGGATGTCTCACTATCTTGAACCTTATCTGCATTACTTCCTTCACCATTGCATAACGGGGTACTGTTCTCCAATATTTCGTCCGCATTCTAAAAGAGAAACAAGCAGACACATCACAGGTTTACCATGTTGTATATGAAACTCATTTTGGTAAATCAGTTCAGTAGTAAAGTGCACAGGATAACAGCATGAAACAAACATATATCTATGTACCATGGTCACTTTATGGTCTATATCATTCTAGTTTTTGTTGCCAAATCAAGATAGAGACACCGTTCAAATAATATTTGTTCAAGACAAAGCAGAATAGACAGAATATAAATGTGGGAAACTATAGAGACACTTGTAATGTGCATGACATGAGAACATAACTGTTTATTCAATTGAAACTGAAATCAATATAAAGCAAGTTACAACAGCAAACCAGTTAAAGAAACAAGTTTAAAACATACCTGTTGCGCCATTGGAGTTTCAATTCCATCCTTCAAATTTGAAAATAGTTGGTCTGAGTAAATACTGTGATGCAAGAGCAAAGGAGTATGAACCATAGCTATAGAACCTAACCTGAGAATAATTCTTCTTCTCCTTTAAGCATTGACTTGGGATTTGGAGTGGTGGTCCTCGTTCTTTGGGCACTGCAGTTCCCTTACTAACTGCTCGTGTTTGGGTGCACTGTGGTGGAGACGGTGCTGTATCAACTGGAACTGGGTTACTATCTGCTGCGATTGGGGTTAGAAGGGGTGTAGCTGGTTCTCTGTCCAACTGGGTAGGGGTACAATCTGTGAGAGTCTGGGTTATGTGTGGTGGGGCTGGTTCTTGGGCAAGTACAACCATGGTTCTATCTGCATCAACTGGTAGCACTATGTTTTCTGAAGACCGTGTTGTTACTCCCTTAGATACTTCCATCACCCTCTCCAATTCAAATGGCTGATAAACAAGAAAAGTAATTGAATGTACAGACATTGTATGATAGACAGGTGCAATGGATAGTGGGGAATAAAAGACGGCATGAAATAATTCACATTTATGTTGTCTAACCAAACAGGATAGCATGACACAATTTCACATATATGATGGCTAACTAAACAGGATAGCATGATACAATTTCACATTATGATGGCTAACTAGTTCAAAATATGATGACTATGTAAACAGGATGACATGATATAACTATATAATGTGTTTATTAAATAGGTTGGCATGCCATAATTCACATACATGCCGCCTATGGAAACATGATAGCATGATATAATTCCCGGATAGAATGACATAATTCAAAATATGATGACTGTAAACACTAAACAGGATGAGATGTCTTTATTAAATGGGTTGCCATGCCATAATTCAGATAGATATTGTGTATGTAAACATGATGGCATGATATAATTCAAATATATTATTTATATAGTAAGCAAGTAAGTAGATGGCAATCCATATATGATGTAAAAACTAAGCAATGCAACACAACATGCATGACATGGGTAATATAACCCTGCCAAGTTTGAGCATAGACCTCAGGGGGGAAATAGGACTGGTCATCAGTCTCTGAATCCTCCTCTGAGGAGCTCTGTGTATCCAGCAAGATGTCTGCTTCAGCAGGTAGCATTGTCTGCTCTGAATACCTTGTTTTCACTCCAGATACTTCCATCACTGCTTCAAATGGCTGATGCGCAGGAAGAGTAGTTGAATATACAAACGTTGTCGACAAATGGAACACATAATACAAAAAAATGATAGCATGATATAATTCACATACATGATGATTGGCTCAACAGCATGGCATTGCATAATTCACATATATAATGCCTTTGCAACAAGATAGCATTGCATAATTCACATATATAATGTCTTGCAACAAGATGGCAATGCATAATTCACATATATGGTAATTAGACACTAAACAGGTGGCATTCACACAAAGCATGTTTAAACTTATCAAATGACATCGCAATGCAAGACACCATATGGCCGATATGAGCAACATAACCCTGCCAAGTTAATTAGAGCATACACCTCGGGGGGGAATAGGACTGGTCATCTGTCTCTGAATCCTCCTCTGAGGAGCTATCCGTAACCAGCGAGATATGCGCTTCGTCAGATAGCATAGTCTGCTCTGAAGACCTTGTTTTCACTTCAGAATTTTCCATCACCGTGTCAAATGGCTGATGCACACGAAGAGTAGTCGAATGTACTAACATTGTTGAAAAATGTAATACGTAATGAAAAAAAAGGATGGCCTGATATAATTCACATATAAGATGACTGGCTAAGCAGGATGGCATTGCAAAATTCACATATATGATGCCTGGCTAAACAAGATGGCATTGCATAATTCACATAAACGATGAATAAACTAAATAGATGGCATTCACACAAAGCATGTCTAAACTAAGCAGTTGACATATTTGATGTATAAAGTAAGCAATGCAAGGCACCATATGCATGATATAACCAACATCAGCATGCCAAGTTAGAGCGAGGACCTCATGGGGTAAATAGGAGTGGTCTTCTGCTTATGAATCCCCTTAGAACAGTTATCTTCCTCTTGATTACGATCCGAAATGGGTGGAGGGGGGCTGCCTTTGCGCCCACCATGGAGCGACATCTGCATGAAATTTTATTGCCACGCAAGGCTCGTCTCTTTTGCTCTACATGTTCAGTTCCATTGTGTACAATAACTGACATGCATAGGAATAAAACATAGTGAGATTATGTAAGGAGTGCATGCACAAATCCAGAGTGATGGTAGCAAACTGTGGATAGACCCAAAACCAATGATAGCAGGCAGATAATAGCTTTAGTTAAAAATACAGATAATGGCTCCTTTAATGTTTGTTTGCACCCAACATGAAACTCATAGTAGACACCCGAGATTAACCAGATAGTAGACAGATAGTACTGATTGCTGCCCCACTATGTACCCCACAACCATTTAAAAACTCAAGTTTCAGCATAAGTTTGGACCTAAGTCGGAGTCTAATAGGTGAACATGACGATAAAGTAGCATGTCATCATATTAAGTGATGCATAACGTAAGCAAACACGGAAGAGTGCGACCTCTCTTGTGGACCCGTGTAGTCCTCAAGGTCATCTGCTCAGTTGATGATGGTAAAGCAGTTGTCGTGGCTGCCGGCGGCGGGGAAGAAGATCTGAGGCGGCGAAAGACAGTCTGGAGAGCGGATCCCTGCTGTGGTGAACCCTTCCGTCGTTGGAGCAGCTGAGCTGGGGTGGAACACAGCACCGCAGGAGTAGGACAAACCACACAAGGTTTTCTTTGACACATATCTGTAACAGAAGTAATTGTGTAAGGGCTTGTTTGAATTTGAGGATTCTAACAATGCAGGGATAGGAAATAGACAGGAATAGGATAGGAATGCACGTGCAAAACAGAGAATTTAAAAACACAAGATTTCTGCCAATCTGGGTGTTTGGTTCACAAGAATTGGAAGATCACAGGATGCAAAGAAGCATGCTGAGATTAAGTCAAACCATAAGAAGTGTACAACCTCTTTGCGAAGCCATGTTGATCTCAGCGTGATTGGGTTGGCCGGTGAGGATGCTCCGGCTGACTTGGCTGTCGGAGGAGGGGAAGAAGATCTTAGGCGTCTGGAGATGGAGCCCGAGGTACTGCTCCGTTGTGATGGAGGGTTTCGTCGTTGGAGCAGCTCCGGTGAGTTGTACGATGCCGAGGCTGAAGCAGAACAAGAGAGACAACGTTAACCTGAGTGGAATTCTAATAGCATCTCCAATAGATGACATAAAATACATAACCACAAAGTGCTAGATGTATACATCAGCCGCTCATCTCTGAACTTAACTGTCGAAACTGAATTTAACTGTCGAAATTGAACTTAACTGTCCAAACTGAATTTTGCTGTCGAAACTGAACGCACTAGAGGTGAGGCTACACGTCAGTCGGCTGACTTTTTCATCTTTGGTCAGTCGATTTTGGAGCCGTTAGATACGAAATCAAGGGCCTGCAGTTCATCTTCAACCTCCACCCCCATGATCCGCCAGCCACCACCGGCCAAACAGCCGCCCCCCGCCGCCCGCGGCCGGCGGTGCGCCGCCCCGCCCGCCCCGAAAACACTCCCCACTGCCGGTGCACCGCCGCCCCGGCCATCCCTCTAGGCCCCCCATGCCGAGATTTTTCTCTGGTGATCCCCACGCCACCGCACCACCACCGCCGGCGACCACCGCTCCCACCCTGAACCCTAAGATAGATAGTGGGGTACTTCTCCGGCGAGCCCCCCTCCCCGCTACGGCTGGTTCTTCCTTAACTCCGGCGAGCCCCCCCCCCCCACCCCCTGAAAATCGACTGACCTGAAAGTCGATTCAGTCGACTGAAGTGTAGCTAAATCGGAGCAGCATCGCAAGCAAGAGCAAGAGTGAGAGCAGCAGCGCGAGCAAGAGCAAGAGCAAGAGCAGACTAGGCAGGGGACCGAGAGCAAGAGCAGAGCAGCAGCGCGAGCGAGAGATAAAGCAGCAGCAGCTCCTACTGATGTGGACGTCGCCGCCGAGGGAGCGACCCCGTGGAGGAAGTGGCCGGCGACGCCGCGGTGGATGGAGCCGCGCCGTGTCGGCTCGGGACCGAGCGCCGGCAGCACCGTGAGATCGAATCAAGAAGAAAATGCGGCGATTAGTGTACAACCTCTTTGGTGGCGCCGATTAGGCCGCAGCTTCATCCGAGGAAACGGTGATGCTGATGCTCTTCCGGTGGTGTAGGTGAAGACGGCGGTGTGGGAATGGAGGTGGCACAAAAAACGAGGGGAATGTCGGGGCAGCTCCTTGGAGGTGGAGGAAGGGGTGGCTGAACCGGCGAGACGACCAGATCGACGACGGATCCTTATCCGGTACGGTGGATGAGGGACGTCGAGGTGTTGCTGTCGACGACGTCGTCGGCGAAGAGGCTCCGGCTGGGTGGCGGACGGAGGAGGGTGTGCGGCTTCGCGGGTTTTCCCGGCCTCGGTGTATGATGTCTACTAGGCAACCTTCTTCTTGTAGACGTTGTTGGGCCTCCAAGTGCAGAGGTTTGTAGCACAATAGCAAATTTCCCTCAAGTGGATGACCTAAGGTTTATCAATCCGTGGGAGGCGTAGGTTGAAGATGGTCTCTCTCAAACAACCCTACAACCAAATAACAAAGAGTCTCTTGTGTCCCCAACACACCCAATACAATGGTAAATTATATAGGTGCACTAGTTCGGCGAAGAGATGGTGATACAAGTGCAATATGGATGGTAGATATAGGTTTTTGTAATCTGAAAATATAAAAACAGCAAGGTAACTAATGATAAAAGTGAGCGTAAACGGTATTGCAATGCTAGGAAACAAGGCCTAGGGTTCATACTTTCACTAGTGCAAGTTCCCTCAACAATAATAACATAATTGTATCATATAACAATCCCTCAACATGCAACAAAGAGTCACTCCAAAGTCACTAATAGCCAAGAATGAATGAAGAGATTATTGTAGGGTACGAAACCACCTCAAGGTTATTCTTTCTGATCGATCTATTCAAGAGTCCGTAGTAAAATAACACGAAGCTATTCTTTCCGTTCGATCTATCCTAGAGTTCGTACTAGAATAACACCTTAAGACACAAATCAACCAAAACCCTAATGTCACCTAGATACTCCAATGTCACCTCAAGTATCCGTGGGTATGATTATACGATATGCATCACACAATCTCATATTCATCTATTCAACCAACACATAGAACTTCAAAGAGTGCCCCAAAGTTTCTACCGGATAGTCAAGACGAAAACGTGTGCCAACCCCTATGCATAAGTTCACGAGGTTACGGAACTCGCAAGTTGATCACCAAAACATACATCAAGTAGATCACGTGAATATCCCATTGTCACCACAGATAAGCACATGCAAGACATACATCAAGTGTTCTCAAATCCTTAAATACTCAATCCGATAAGATAACTTCAAAGGGAAAACTCAATCCCTTACAAGAGAGTAGAGGGGGAGAAACATCATAAGATCCAACTATAATAGCAAAGCTCGCGATACATCAAGATCGTGCCAAATCAAGAAAACGAGAGAGAGAGAGAGAGATCAAACACATAGCTACTGGTACATACCCTCAGCCCCGAGGGTGAACTACTCCCTCCTCGTCATGGAGAGCACCGGGATGATGAAGATTGCCACCGGTGAGGGATCCCCCCCCCTCCAGCAGGGTGCCGGAACAGGGTCCTGATTGGTTTTTGGTGGCTGCAGAGGCTTGCGGTGGCGGAACTCCCGATCTAGGTTATTTTCTGGAGGTTTCAGTATTTATAGGAATTTTTGGCGTAGGTCTCACATCAAGGAGGTTCCCGAGTCGTTCACGAGGCAGGGGCCCACGCCCAGGGGGTGGGCGCGCCCTCCACCCTCGTGGACAGCTCGGGACTCTTCTGGCCCAACTCTTTTGCTCCGGAGGCTTCTTTTGGTCCATAAAAAATCATCAAAAATTGGCACGTCAATTGGACTCCGTTTGGTATTCCTTTTCTGTAAAACTCAAAAACAAGGAAAAAAACAGAAAGTAGCACTAGGCTCTAGGTTAATAGGTTAGTCCCAAAAATCATATAAAATAGCATATAAATGCATATAAAACATCCTAGAAGGATAATATAATAGCATGAATACTTCATAAATTATAGATACATTGGAGATGTATCAGCATCCCCAAGCTTAATTCCTGCTCGTCCTCGAGTAGGTAAATGATAAAATAAACAATTTATGAAGTGTGAATGCTAGCAGGTGCACAAGTTTGATCAATGATAATTTCAATCACCTTTTCTAGCATCATTATATGTCATAACAGTAGCTCATATCATAAAGCTTCTCATGATCAAGTAACAAGCTATTCACATGTTAAAGTATAGATCATAAACTTTCTTGAAAACTAACAAACAGTTCTCAGTCATCAAACAATTGCAATTCATCTTATTTTCAAGAAGGGTCTATGTAAGAGCTTTGATTTAGCAAATCCCACATACTCAACTATCATATAGTCTTCCATGATTGCTACCACTCAAAGCATATTTTTAGAACAAATAGCATCCATCGAACACAGAGAAAGATAGGGGCTTATTGTTTCGCCTCCCAACTTATTTATCATATAGATAATTGTCAACAATAATAATTCATGATCAAATATATTTGAATGGGCATATATGCTTAGATCTTGCTCCACCACATGATGCTTGCCAACTAAAAAGTAGGTTGGAATGAGAAGGAATACTACTGACTCTTGCATAAAAGTAAAAGATAGACCCTTCGCAGAGGGAAGCAGGGATTTGTAGAGGTGCCAGAGCTCGAAGCTAAAATAGAGATGAAAATAATTTTGAGAGGTATGCTTTCATTGTCAACATAACGACCAAGAGTTCCCAATATCTTCCATACTAGATATATTATAGGCGGTTCCCAAACAGAAAGGTAAAGATTTCCCCCTCCACCAACAATCACACTCCACAGCTTGTCCGAAACAACGGGTGTCGTCCAACTTTCAACAATCCTGGGGGAGTTTGTTTAAATTATTTGCGAATTTGTTTTTGATCTTTTGATCATAGGACTGGGCATCCCAGTTACCAGCCATTTTCTCGTGAATGATGAGCGGAGTCCACTCATCGTGAGAATAACCCACCTAGCATGGAAGATACTGACAGCCCCTAGTCGCTACATGAGCGATTCGGGCATACAAAACAGATTATTATTTGAAGGTTTAGAGTTTGGCACATGCAAGTTTACTTGGAACGGCAGGTAAATACCGCATATAGGTAGATATGGTGGACACTCATGGAAGAAACTTGGTTCAAGGATTTTGGATGCACAAGCAGTATTCCCGCTTAGTACAGATATTTTGGCTAGCAAAGGATTCTAAATAGCAAGCACCACATGTTAGAGGATCCATAACAATATAACTTCTATACAAATATACCCAAGCATGACTCATTATGTTGTCTTTCTTGTCCAACTTCAACTAATTTGCTCAGGTTTGAAAATAATTAATGGGGCACACAATCATAGAAGATGTCCAAGATAGTATATTTATATGTGAAATCTCTCTTCCTTCAATATTCTTTCTTGAATTGTTCAAGTGACCAATACAATGTTTGCTAACCTTCAAAAAATTTACCACCTCTACTTCTTATATGTGAAGGCATTACTCCCCATGGGAAAGGCATATGAAACATATATAATTTCATATTTATGACATTCAAATCATTCAACCATTTACTCATAGGATATAAGTGAAGCACACGAGTAAATGACAAACTACTCCAAAAAGATATAAGTGAAGATCCTAAATAATTATGTAGCTATGTGAAGACTCTCCCTCATTTAAGAATTTCAGATCTTGGGATATTATTCAAACAGCAAGCAAAACAAAATAAAACGACATTTCAAGGATAGCACTCATCATGTGAAGAAGCAAAAACTTAGGCTCAACCGATACTAACCGATAATTGTTGAAGAAGAAAGGTGGGATGCCTACCGGGGCATCCCCAAGCTTAGATGCTTGAGACTTCTTGAATTATTATCTTGGGGTGCCTTGGGCATCCCCAAGCTTGAACTTTTGCGTCTCCTTAATTCCTTTTATATCACGGTTTCCTAAATCTTGAAAGCTTCATCCACACCAAACTCAACAAGAACTCGTGAGATAAGTTAGTATAAACCAATGCAAAAACCTTATCATTCTCTACTGTAGCAAATCACAAAAATTATTATTCAACATTGCATACTAAATGCCTCTGCATATTTAATGCTCCTATCCTCAAATAGAATCATTAAACAAGCAAACATATGTAAACAATGCAAACATAACAGCAATCTGCCAAAACAGTACAGTCTGTAAAGAATGCAAGATTCATCATACTTCCCTAACTCCAAACATTATGAAATTCTACCACACTGTAGAAAATTTATCAGAGCTTGTTATGCAAAAAAAATCGACATTTTATCACATTCTGACTTTTCTAGGGAATTTTTGCAACAGCGGTAAACTTTCTGTTTTGAAACAGCAACATGTATACTTGCAAAATAAGCATAGTAAAAGCTATCCTTGAAATTTTTATTGAAACTAGAGATGCAAAACATTATTCTAAATAACAGCAAGCAAATACTAACAAAAGAAAATGACGCTCCAAGCAAAACACATATCATGTGGTGAATAATAATATAGCTTCAAGTAAAGTTACCGATGAACGAAGACGAAGGAGGGGATGCCATCCGGGGCATCCCCAAGCTTAGGCTCTTGGTTTTCCTTTAATATTACCTTGGGGTGCCATGGGCATCCCCAAGCTTAGGCTCTTGCCACTCCTTATTCCATAGTCCATCGAATCTTTACCCAAAACATGAAAACTTCACAACACAAAACTTAACAGAAAACTCGTAAGCTCCGTTAGTATAAGAAAATAAATCACCACTTAGGTACTGTTGTGAACTCATTACAAATTCATATTGGTGTAATATCTACTGTATTCCAACTTATCTATGGTTCATACCCTCCGATACTACTCATAGATTCATCAAAATAAGCAAACAACACATAGAAAACAGAATCTGTCAAAAACAGAATAGTCTGTAGTAATCTGTATCAAACGCGAACTTCTGGAACTCAGAAAAATCTGCCAAAATAGGACGACCTAGATAATTTGATTATTGATCTACTGAAATTTGAATCAGTATTTTATCACTTACTGGTGATTTTTAAATAAAAAATCGTGAGCAGAAAGTTTCTGTCTTTTTCAGCAAGATCAAATAATTATCATCCAAGAAGATCCTATAGGTCTTACTTGGCACAAACACTAAATAAAACATAAAACCACATCTAACCAGAGGCTAGATGATTTATTTATTACTAAACAGGAACAAAAATCAAGGAGCAAAAATAAAATTGGGTTGCCTCCCAACAAGCGCTAACGTTTAACGCCCCTAGCTAGGCATGATGATTTCAATGATGCTCACCTAAAAGATAAGAATTGAAACATAAAGAGAGCATCATGAAGAACATGACTAGCACATTTAAGTCTAACCCATTTCCTATGCATAGGGATTTTGTGAGCAAACAACTTATGGGAACAATAATCAACTAGCATAGGAAGGCAAAACAAGCATAACTTCATGATTTTCAACACATAGAGAGGAAACTTGATATTATTGCAACTCCTACAAGCATATATTCCTCCATCATAATAATTTTCAGTATCATCATGAATGCATTCAACCATATAACCAGCACATAAAGCATTCTTTTCATGATCTACTTGCGTAGAAATTTTACTACTCTCCACATAAGCAAATTTATTCTCATCAATAGTAGTGGGAGCAAACTCAACAAAATAACTATCATGTGAAGCATAATCCAATTGAAAATTAAAATCATGATGACAAGTTTCATGGTTATCTTTATTCTTTATAGCATACGTTTCATCACAATAATCATCATAAATAGGAGGCATGCTTTCATCATAATAAATTTGCTCATCAAAACTTGGGGGACAAAAAATATCATCTTCATCAAACATAGCATCCCCAAGCTTGTGTATTTGCATATCATTAGCATCATGGGTATTCAAAGAATTCATACTAACAACATTGCAATCATGCTCATCATTCAAATATTTAGTGCCAAACATTCTAATGCATTCTTCTTCTAGCACTTGAGCACAATTATCGGAATCCTTATTTTCACGGAAGACATTAAAAAGATGAAGCATATGAGGCACCCTCAATTCCATTTTTTTGTAGTTTTCTTTTATAGACTAAACTAGTGATAAAACAAGAAACTAAAAGACTCGATTGCAAGATCTAAAGATATACCTTCAATCACTCACATCCCCGGCAACGGCGCCGGAAAAGAGCTTGATGTCTAGTACGCAACCTTCTTCTTGTAGATGTTGTTGGGCCTCCAGGTGCAGAGGTTTGTAGGACAATAGCAAATTTCCCTCAAGTGGATGACCTAAGGTTTATCAATCCGTGTGAGGCGTAGGTTGAAGATGGTCTCTCTCAAACAATCCTGCAACCAAATAACAAAGAGTCTATTGTGTCCCCAACACACCCAATACAATGGTAAATTGTATAGGTGCACTAGGTCGGCGAAGAGATGGTGATACAAGTGCAATATGGATGGTAGATATAGGTTTTTGTAATCTGAAAATATAAAAACAGCAAGGTAACTAATGATAAAAGTGAGCGTAAACGGTATTGCAATGCTTGGAAACAAGGCCTAGGGTTCAGAATTTCACTAGTGCAAGTTCTCTCAACAATAATAACATAATTGGATCATATAACTATCCCTCAACATGCAACAAAGAGTCACTCCAAAGTCACTAATAGCGGAGAACAAATGAAGAGATTATTGTAGGGTATGAAACCACCTCAAAGTTATTCTTTCTGATCGATCTATTCAAGAGTCCGTAGTAAAATAACCGAAGCTATTCTTTCCATTCGATCTATCCTAGAGTTCGTACTAGAATAACACCTTAAGACACAAATCAACCAAAACCCTAATGTCACCTAGATACTCCAATGTCACCTCAAGTATCCGTGGGTATGATTATACGATATGCATCACACAATCTCAGATTCATCTATTCAACCAACACATAGAACTTCAAAGAGTGCCCCAAAGTTTCTACCAGAGAGTCAAGACGAAAACGTGTGCCAACCCCTATGCATAAGTTCACGAGGTTACGGAACTCGCAAGTTGATCACCAAAACATACATCAAGTAGATCACGTGAATATCCCATTGTAACCACAGATAAGCACATGCAAGACATACATCAAGTGTTCTCAAATCCTTAAAGACTCAATCCGATAAGATAACTTCAAAGGGAAAACTCAATCCCTTATAAGAGAGTAGAGGGGGAGAAACATCATAAGATCCAACTATAATAGCAAAGCTCACGATACATCAAGATCGTGCCAAATCAAGAACACGAGAGAGAGAGAGAGAGAGATCAAACACATAGCTACTGGTACATACCCTCAGCCCCGAGGGTGAACTACTCCCTCCTCGTCATGGGGAGGGCCGGGATGATGAAGATGGCCACCGGTGAGGGATCCCCCCTCCGGCAGGGTGCCGGAACAGGGTCCCGATTGGTTTTTGGTGGCTACAGAGGCTTGCGGCGGCGGAACTCCTAATCTAGGTTATTTTCTGGAGGTTTCCGTATTTATAGGAATTTTTGGCATAGGTCTCACGTCAAGGAGGTTCCCGAGTCGTCCACGAGGCAGGGGCCCACGCCCAGGGGGGTGGGCACGCCCTCCACCCTCGTGGACAGCTCGGGACTCTTCTGGCCCAACTCTTTTGCTCCGGAGGCTTCTTTTGGTCCATAAAAAATCATCAAAATTTGGCACGTCAATTGGACTCCGTTTGGTATTCCTTTTCTGTAAAACTCAAAAACAAGGAAAAAACAGAAACTGGCACTGGGCTCTAGGTTAATATGTTAGTCCCAAAAATCATATAAACTAACATATAAATGCATATAAAACATCCTAGAAGGATAATATAATAGCATGAATACTTCATAAATTATAGATACGTTGGAGACGTATCAGTGTATGAATGGGTGGGCGGATGGGATGGGAGTGGGGAACCATGGCTTAGGTACACGCTTGTCCGAAATGTGGGGTAAGTTATGAAAGTACCCCCACCGAATTGAGGCGGTTCTTTCGGTTCAGGGGTATCACGGGCATTTCGCATGTCGGGATTTCACATGAGGTGGGAGTTTTCGCGTGCGTTGTAATTTTGAAATAGCAAGGCGCGGGTTGAGATGGAGGGAGTTGTCGGAGCACAACGAGACAAAGATATATCTTAAATATTTCAGGCTAACAAGGCGCGGGTTGAAGAGGCGGGAGTTTTGCAGGACGATAGACAGAGACGCTAGCTTGAAATTTCAGCATAACAAGGCGCGGCTTGAAATTTCGGGAGAACAAGCTTAACGTGTACCCAAAAGAAAAAAAGGCAATTTAGACTAGTATGATATACTACGTACAATGTGTTTAACACGCACAACACACACACACAGACACCATTTAGACTAGTAAGGTACACGTGCATGGCACGCATGAGATTTGGCAACCAAATTATGAATAAATACCACATTATAGCATGTAAGCTTTGAGTCATATATGCATGATGTAGATGTTCGTTTAATTCTTATAGTTCATTTCATTCAAAATCATCTAGTTTTTATAAGAAAGCTAATCTATTTTAAGATTCATGGAATTGTGCGTTGTAAGGCATAAAGTAAAAACAAATCATGTAGAAAAACATTTGGGCAATTCTGATACGGAAGATTCTAGAACAAAGAAGAAGTGCTTGTGTTTTGAGGTTTGTGCATTATGCTTAAGTTCAACCATAGAGTCTTCTAGATTGTACATGTGGCAAAATCTGGTGGAATCTAGATGATATCCAACGGCCAGTAGTGCTCAAATTTGCCAGCTCTACACCATCGGATTGGCCTCATCCAACGACCATCTTTCAAAGATAAAGTTATCCGCACACTATATAAAAAATATAAAATATAATATATATATATATATGGGTATAGATATAGATATGTGATGCGAAAGCCACCCATCATCTCCAATTAGAATAGTGTGTCCATGAACGGATGCAATGTGGCCAAACGATGTCTGCCATCAGTATCTCAATTCAAACCAGTCTGACCTTGTTCAATGTGTATACATTACAACATGCTCATTTCCAAACCACACCGCGCAGATCTCCGTTATATTCATGCATGCATGGGTTTCAAACATCATGATCTCTTACTCAAATATTTGAATTCAACTTTACATTGATTATGACCTCACCTAGTCTTTTACACCCACACATTGGTCTTCTCTTTATAATTGTACCACTAACTTTCTCTCGTGCATGCATGCACACACACTACCAGTCGGCATTATCCATCACACACATGCAATCTTTTTCTTCAGGTCGGTCTCCCATGAAGGTACACACACACATCCCCCTCTCCATCATATCGGACATTCTTTATCTCTCACGTGCATGCGCAACGATCGATGTTCTATGTGTGTGTGTATATAGCTAGGTATTTCATAGTTTTCCACATAAACCGATCAATCTATATATCTAGTGAGGTATCACCCTCTTTCCCATGTCCACATCGATCAATCTATACCTCTCTATATAGGATTACATATATAGATAATACACACACATTAATTATATATCCAACGCCCCCCTCTCATCATCCATGCCTTCCGCTTCATCTCTCAGACGCGCGCACAATGGCGAAGACAGGGGCAGCAAGGCCCCCCCTAACATCACTATATACCGAGGCCAATATGAATGTGATCATTAGAGAATTGCTGGTAAAAATGGTTTAAGTTGATGAATTGGCCCTCCTCGTAAAGGATTAGCAATGCTTGGCCCCCTAGCTCATGGGACATTTTTCATGGCTCTGCCACTGCGCGCAACAGCGCACGTTATCGCCCCCTCTCTCTAAATATCGATCTCGCAGTTGTGCACTCCTTCATAGTCTCCCTCCACTCGGCCCCTCGCATCATCTTCTAGCCCCCCACTGGATTTTGCCACATGTACAATCTAGCAGACTCCATGGTTGAACTTAAGCATAATGCACAAATCTCAAAACAACAGTGGTTCTCCTTTGTTTTAGAATCTTCCGTATCATAACTGCCCAAACTTTCTTTCTAGTTGAATTGCCATTGTTTGTTTTTACTTTATGCTTTACAGCGCACAATTCCATGAATCATAAAATAGATTAAGGGCTTCTTTGATTCAAAGGATTCTCGAAGGAATTTTGGAGGATTCTAATCCTTAAGAATTTTTCCTATCTTGGTTGTTTGATTCGTAGGATTGTAAACCATAGGAATTTTTCCATATGATTCATTTGCACTAGATTTCATAGGAAACATCCCATCCACTCAAACCTCTTTGAAGGACTTCTGCATTTTTTCTATGCATAATCAAACACTTGTACCATCCTGTAGGATTCAAGACGACATTCCACTCTAATCCCATGTTCTTCCTATTCCCGTGTTTTGGAAATCCTACGAATCAAAGAGGCCCTAGGTTTTTTATAAAAACTAATTGATTTTGAATGAGATGAACTATAAGAATTAAACGAAGGTCTACATCAGGCATATATGACTCAGAGCTTACATGTTATAGTGTAGTATTTATTCATAATTTGGTTGCAAAATCTGACGCGTGCAATGCACGTGTACCTTACTAGTACTTCGAGTATGTGCAAAACACAATGGCACGCTACACAGTGTCTCTCTTACAGTTCATGAAGCCACGTGGCACATGTGGAGGCATTGTCGCGACATCCTTGTGTGGATTGATCACAGTGACGTGCTGTTGGTTCCATAAGAATGTACTCGTCCTCCCTGAGCCGCACTGGCGGTACATGCACGAAGCGAAGATGTGCACGCACGCCACGCACGCACTCATTCCCTCGCACGCACACGCGGGTACACGGGCGGACGCAATTTTGTACCAAGATCCACCCCATGTGATAATTTGACGCATGTAAAGTCTTTCACTTCATTGATGGTCAATTAATACAGTGCATGCAAATTGAGTGGACGTGAGGGCGGAAGAAAGACATTACTACTCCACTGCGCGCATGCGAGTAGTTAAATCATGGGTTGCTAGTAGTACTTCCATTGGTCTCCTTCGTATTTTGTGCCAAATTTTGACAGTAACATAATATTTACGCATCTGAGCAGTGTAGTCTACTTGAAATTTATGTTCCACTAAACTCATCGGGGGCCGTTTCGGGCCTCAAAACCAAAAACCATCAATTAATATTTACCTTGTTCCCATCACATTCGAAAGTACTAGTGCTACAATTAAGTGCAAGCCTGCTCACACCTACCAGTACGTACCAAACCTGAATGTGTTCCCACTATGCAGGTTTTAGTACTAGTGCTAGTACTTAGGTTATAAAAAGGGGAACTACCTAACCGAAAATTACTCTACCTTCTTCCTCATAAGTCCTCCTTCTTCGTCCGTCCTTGCCATGGCTGGTGTGCAGAGCTCTAGGTCGAGAACTACTCATAACAAGGGAGGGGCAACCAAGGCTGCGGAAAAAAAAAGAGGGCTCGCCGCCACGCAGAGACCTCGGAAGATCTCTCACGGGCAGGCGATGGCTCCCATGCCCGATCAGCTCAATAAGCACCTCAATAAGCAGAAGGAGTTCATCCACGGCTTGGTGGAGCTGCTGAAGGAGAGCCTCGACGACATGCCCGCTGAGCTAAATGAGCAGGGGGAGTTGACCGCCGGCTTGGTGATGCTGCTGAAGAAGAGCATTGCCTCGGAGAAGAAGGCGACCGGTGAAATCCTGCAACTTCAGGAGGACAAGGCGAAGCTCTGCCACGAGCTCGACCTGCTGAAGGAGGAGAACGCCGGCTGGAAGAAGCTGCATGAGAATAGTAGTTCCTCGATGAAGATGTTGCGGGCCCTCGTCATGGAACAGAAGGAGGAGTTGGCGAAGCTCTGCATCGAGCACCCGGCTGCTGTGAAGGTACGTAATGCGGCCGTGGAATAGATGATGAAGGCTCGCGTCGAGAAATCCCGCGTCATGGACACAATGATGAAGATGGCGGAGGAGACGCGCAAGGAGATGGAGGTCGTGGAGGCGATGAAGAAGCAGTTACGACTCCGCGGCCAGCAACCCTTCATGTAGTGAGAGCAGCGCCCCAGACTTGTGTGTGCGTCTTCCTTCTTTTTTGGGGGGTGATAATCCTCCTTCTTCTTTTGCTCCTGTGTTTCTTATTTTGCTTCGGGTGTTTCGCCGCACGTGTCACCTTCTCTGCGAGGCATGAATAGAACAATGCTAAAAATGAGATGACTAGCAAATTAGATCATTCTTTATCGCCAATAGAACAATGCCTCTTGCTAGTAATATATAATAAGAGTAGTGTAACATCCCAAAATTCTAAATTTTGGAATGTTATAATAAATAGATAGATTTGATTGATTGTTTGATGGTGTGTGATTGATTGACTGAAAGTGGGTGACATTGAAACTTTTTGGAAGTTAAATGAGAGGGAATAAAAGGACTTTCCCAAACTTTCACCTTTGCTTTTATGATCTCCATGAATTCAAATTCTTTTCATCACAAAACCCTGGAGAGAAGATGACATGAGTTCTTCCATTTATTTAAATGAAAAGGGGTGTTGAAAATATTTCAAATTCAGAAACATTAAGCAACGGAATGATTTTCACGAGAGAAGATAATATGACTTCTTCAAATTATATGAAATATGAGTTGGAAGTTTTAAAAGAATTAAATTCAAAGTCCTTTTGAAATTATTTTCAATTTTTGGAGTTATTTGATTTTTATTCAAATTGTTTTCTCCAAAAATAAAATATATGGAAAATAGGGTAAAATGATTCCCTACATCAGAAAATTGGAGAGAAATAAATTTGAAGTCATTTGGTATTTTTAAAATGATTTTTATGAGGTTTTATGGCAACAGTAGCACTCTTTGTTGTATTTGAATTTTTGTGGATTTTATTTGACTCTAGAAAAATGTTCATCTTGTAGAAACTCTTTTTCTGAAAATTTTGATATATTATATGCCTATATAATATTTTTATTTATTATTTTTGTTTGTCTGGAAAATCTTTATTTTAAAAAAACTTCTTCTCCGGACCGGGCCAACTGGGCCGAAGCCCAGCCAGCCGGCCCAATCACCGCGCCGCCTCCCTCCTCGCGTGCCCGTGCGGGACTCCCGCCGGAGTCCGGCGCACCTACGGCGCCGGCCGCCCCTTCCCCAAGACAGGGGCCGCCCTGGCCCCTATATAAATGCGCCGGCCCCGCCGCCCTCTTCTCCTCCTCCCCCCTCAACCGCCGCGCCACGCCGCCGCTGCACGCCGCCGCCGCTGCTCGTCCGCGCCGCATCGCCATCGCCGCCGACGCCGCCCAGCGCCTCACCCCGCGCAGCCACTGCCCGCCCCTCACGGGAGTCCGCCGCTTGCCAGAAACCGCCGCCGTCATCGAAACCGTCCGAACCGGTATAAAACCGCAGGTCCGATCCGGTTTTTCTTTTAAGTTCGGTTTTTCTTTAAAACCCTAGACTAGATCTGTTTTTTTTGTTTTATTAAACAGTGAACGTCTAATGTTTAGATATTATAAACGAACGTTCATTATTTAGCCTTTTCGTTTTCTGTTTAGTTATGTCAGGGACCTATTCATAATTATCTTTCTTACATATTAGTCCCTCTGTTTCAAACAAGCACAACTTCTTGCTCGTTTGTCCAAATTCAACGAAACCAACACCCACATCTTCGTTATGATCCCCTCTATCCAGTAATCTAACTCAAACATGTTTTTGAAATTTTAAAATTTGAATTAGACCAGATTTGAATTCAAACTTCGTTTGATCGTAACTTGAGTTTTATAACTCCGATTCAGTTGATTCTTTTTGCTAATTGAAGCTCTTGACCTAAACTTTCTAATAAGGCCAAATTCACATAATTTTGGTACTGTTAGAAATTGTTTTCTATTGCAAGAGTTATTTGGCTGTTTTTGAAGTTTTCCGAGATCTTTTCTTAGATTTCTTTTGAGTGATTGCTTATGTGTGGTTACTATTGCTTGCCTACGATAGATTGACCGGAGTGTGACGGGTAGAACTATCAAGAGTTTTGAGTGCGAATCATCTTCATCAACAGTACAAGGCAAGTTCACACTTTGATCATATCCCTTTCATACCCAGTTTTTATGCATTAGTTTCAACCCTCAAACATTGCATGAGTAGGGTTGATAAAATGTGGGTATTGGGAAGTAGTTGATGAGGTAGGAACCTATTGCCCTGCATTCAACCTTGGGAGTTACTATTACGTTGTGCTTATATTGCCATGCTATGCTCGTAGACGTGGATTAGGTTTGAGTGTATTCCATGACAGATGTGAGATTGTTTACTTAATGGTTCAACTTAAGGTGGCTACTTTAATACACATCTGGGTGGATTGGTTGCGGGCACCTGGAGAATCCAGTGTTGTCCTAGGATATCCCGGAGGACCTGTGTGATCATCCTACGGCTCTCCACCCAGGCTCAAAGGGACCATAAGATTATTCATGCTAGAAACTTCCGTGTGCAGCCACAAGCTATTATGGGCTCTAGCATAGTTGAGTATGTTGTGTGAAGCTCTTGAAGAGGTAGACTAGCAGATGTAGTGGGTTGTAGGTGGTACTGTCTATCCAGAGTAGAGAGTTAATGCTTCTGAAAGACTGTGTCTCGGTCATCCGTTTCTCAAACACCCTGTAGTGCGAGAAATCCAACGGAGGAGATCGAGTCTTGTGGCGAAAAGTGCGCAAACCTCTGCAGAGTGTACAAAGAATCATGGTTAGCCGTGTCCCCGGTTATGGACATCTTAAGTGTCTAGTTCTTGGATTATCATGTTGATCTCAACACTTTATTTAATTAATTTGATTGGGTTAATGATTGTTATTTTGGGATTGAGTTGGAGGAACCTTCTCAATATTTATCAACCAACTTTGTAGTTAAATAAAATATGTTCTTTTGCAGTAGGGAAAAATTGGCTTTTCGCAAAAACATTATAACCATAGAGCTTTTCCACCAGCCAAATATGCATGTAGTGATAGCCTTTATTCATCATTGCTCTATGGTGTGAATTTGCCAGTACATTCAATGTACTGACCCTTTGTGGCTGCAACGTCTCATGTTGCAGGAATATTGCGACGAGTAAATGATACGTTAGGGTTACGATTTCTACACTCAACTTTGCCGTTGGTGTTGATGGGAATCCACAACCTTGTTGTTACTTCCACTATTTGGATTGAGGTAATAGTATTTAGGTTACTTTATACATGTGATTTACCTCTGTTATAAATCCTTGAGTACTGTGTGTGTCAGCATACCGATCCAGGGATGACACTTAAGCACAGAGACTTGACCGTCTGAGGTCGGGTCGCTACAAGTAGAGAGTAGAGGATATGGCACTGGGCTGCCGTGTTTCGTGCTCCTCCGTCGTACTCCAGTGGAAAACTTGAGTATACCGCACGGTTCTTTGCTCCTCCTCAGGTCGTCGGCACATTTATACGAGCAGTCAAATCACAAGACCCTGCCTTCCAGCAGTAATGAGCCGTCAAATCACAAAGGCCCTCACCTCTCGTGAAAAGGACCAAGCTAGACTGCCCCGCCCTCTAGCCTTTTAAAAAATGTATACATTTGTACAGTAGTAGTATCGATGGATTGCGCCATGGAGCAAAACTAACAAGATGTAATTAAAGAAAAAAGGTGGTACATATAGAGAGCGCTCGTCGCCAAATTATGCATATACTATATGACACTACCCACTATGAAGGTACTAGTAACATAGACTAGTAACTAGTCTATGCTACTCTCCACTATGACCAGCCAAAGTCGAGGCGCGGATACCAACGAGGGCCTGGTTGTGTCTATACTTGGACAACTCACCCGACTGCATGCGCACCAGGCAGACAAAGCTCGTGTCGTGTTGGTGCCGTGTGCGGCCCGCACATTAACCAAAACCTTGCGCTCCATCTTAGCCTCCACGTTTTAAGCTTCTCAATCTCAAGGCCAAGGAGCAACGTGAAACCTATGATATAGCCAATCGGATGGTTGAGAACACTACAATTTGTAGCCACAGATGCGTGTGTGAGAGAGGAAGAGTGCGTGCGTGCACCTCTTCTCAGAGTACAAGTGTATGTGGGTGGCATCGACCTAGGGAGTAGTGATGGTGCGTGCAAGAAGTCCCGAGAGATAGGTGTAATGCGTCTGGAAAAAAGACTAGTCTATAGCTCGCCATGAGGCTATTCCTGTCGAACGCCAAGCGTAAGATATGTATCCGACAGTGCCAGTTTTTGCACGTACACAGCAGTAGAAAAAGAACTAGTACCATGGCATATGCTACACCATGGCCAAGAAAACATGCCGACGTTACGCAATTCGGGAATAGTGCCGCACTTCGAAACTAGAACCGTCAATAAATTTTGAGCACGTCTCGTCACATTCCAAATTATTACTACTACCACGCTATATTTAATTGCAAACCTGTTCACACCGATCACAACCTAAACGGTTTCCCACTTAGGAGCGTACTAGTAGTACTCGGTTATAAATACTACTATGCTAAGATGACTACACATTCCTCCTCAACTCCTCATCCACAAAAAACAATCAAGTCAATCAAGCCATGGCCAGCGTGAGTTCTGGGTCAAGAGATTTCCACCAGGGTGAGGTGAGCATGGAAGAGGAAGCACGAGAGATGTCCCGCCTTCCCGCGAAAGCAGCCGACATGTCCAGCCGTGCAGCACTAGCAGCACAGAGGTCCCGCCACGTCGTCGATGTAGCAGACTGGTCCGGCCACGCCGCGGAAGCAGCAGAGATGTCCCGTCGCGCCGCCGAAGCAGCACGGAGGTCCCGCCTCACCGCGGCGGCCTGGGAAAATTTCTCGCGGGCAGGCGAGGACTCTTACAGGCGCATGCGTGCGATGGTCCATAGCCAGATGGATCAGATCTCCGGCTGGGCGAGGTTGCAGGACGAGGCTACCAGCGTCATCCGGCAACTAGGGGAGGGCAATGCGAAGCTCTGGGGCGAGCGCGATCTGCTGAGGGCGAAGATCGCCGGAAGGGCGAAGCAGGCGGAGGAGACCACTGCCTTGTTGCAGAGGACGGGCGTCATCGTCAAGAAACTTATGGACGAGAATGCCATGCTCCGCATCGAGCGCAATAGGCTGGTGGAGGAATCCATGGATGCTGCCAAGCAGCGTATTAAGGACATGAAACTGATGAAAGAGATCATCGCCCGCCGCGAGAACTAGTCTCCGCGACCTGCAGCGCATAAAGAAAGTAGAGATCAGCGAGCCAGATCGTTGTATGCGTCTTCCTTCTTCTTTTGCCCTTGTGTATTTCGGGCGTAGCCGCATGTGGCTTTTTTAATTATCTTCCTAATTATGTAAGACAATTATTATCCACTCTCGTCGTCCTTATATGTATTCATTAGTCTTGCTATAAGTCGCAGTAGATGCTATATAGGTCCGTCGGATCTTACATCAAGATCCGTGCAAAATTTTCTTTTCAGATTTTCTTTTTTCTCTCTTAAATCTCAGTCGAGTGAGACATTGCCACGCCATTAAACAGAGGCTTGGGCGCCATTAATGGAGACCTTGGGAGAGAGGTGGACGACAGATGGAAGTCAAAGGGCTCTCCTCCTGATAAGCACGCGCAGGGGTCTGATCGCACGCCTCCCGTACTCAAATAGCTACCCTGCACGGTGCCTCCTAGCTAATAAAAAAAGGGGACGCGTGGCGGCACATAAATGGTAAATAGAACGCCCACGGTTTCAATAATACTTGTGTTTCCGATTGTAACGTGACAACACTTGTTCCAAAATGACTTTGTTGATTGTTAATGTGTGCGCCTTCGCAAATCGGACAGCAAAATTACCACAGCATATTGGTGCCATGTCATGACACCAAGCCAAGTTTCATGATTTTCATGCGTGTTTCGGATTTACAGGAATTAAAAAACCAAGTTCCAGCCGAGCCATGACGCCCAGATGTTTGAATTTCATTCCCATTTCTGGCATGGGACCTAGAGATTTACCCAAGGCCACACATGTGATTTTTCAACCAGCTTTGGTGCACTGGAGCATGTGCTTGTATTTAAAATTTGAATTATGCACACAAAGGTGACACGTTCCCTCTCAGAACCACGAGCTTTCTTGAGAGAAGCTCCGGTTTGCAAAAAGCTTATACCAAAACTTGTTCCTATTCTGCAATTTTTTTTACCACAGCATGGTAGTACCATGACATGACACCATGCCAAGTTTCATGATTTTCAGACGTATTTTGGATTTACAAGAATTTTAAAACCAAGCTTCTCAATGTTCTCGGCTGAACTACGATGCCCAGATGTTTGAATTTCATTCCCATTTCTTGCATGGGACCTAGAAATTCACCCGAGGACACACATGTGATTTTTCAGTCAACTTTGGTGCACGGGAGCATGTGCTTGTAGTTCAAATTTGAAGTATGCACATTAAATGACCAGAAACTCAATTAATGTATAAAAAAGGCCAAACGAACCCGGAATAATTCCAAAATTTAACAGGGCACTCATATAGTTCTACGTTGCCTCCTTAAAGAAAATCTGGGGGGAGGCAGCGTATATTGTTTCGCACACAAAGGTATAAAGAAATAAAGAAATAAAGAAATTAGCATACCTATTTAATTCTTGGGTTCTTATTATTTATGCCACTAATTGTGTATCACTACTCAGTTTTGCCATTAGAAGTTACAACTACTCAAAAAATGCCATCAATCCGTGAGATGCGTGCTCAAAAATGCAATTAGATATCTAAAAATGACATCGTTAAGTTAGATGTTTGCTCAGAAATGCCATTAGACATTGTTATTTTCACGTCAAACCCGTTGACCATGTTACATGACAAAAATAAGCCGATTCTCACAATGATAAGTTAATGGTGTCCAGCACAACACACCCCTCAAATAAAACTAAGCACCCTGGAATTCTTTGACAAAACTAAGCACCCTGAAATTCTTTGACAACTAAACTGCTGGCTATATGATGTTGGCCATATATATTGTACGTATATAATGTCAAGAAATGAGTGGTAGTACTATACCAACTAAAAGATGAAATGTACGAAATATAACGAGAAGAAACATAACATAGTTCTGCTGGGGGCTCAGCACAACACACCCCTCAAATAAAACTAAGCACACCAGAAATTAAACTAAGCAACTAATCCGGTAGACACTGCATTAGAACCACCATGAGCAACGACATTGCCACCTTACTCGGAGTCCTCGTCCACGTCCTCGACTTCGTCCTTGTCCCTCTTCCTCTTGGGCGATACTTCTTTGCTTGAACCGCACACTTGGCTCTTGCTCTTCATCCAACCCTTGTAGATATGGAAACAAAGGTAGCCATCCATTGCAGCGTAGTGGATGTGGTCTATATCTAGTACATTCCGCTGCCATGCATGACGATGAAACGTGTACGGAGGTTTCTCTAGTTTACCGTACGAAGGATGAACCATGGCTGCTGCCAGGGTCAGCAGTGAAGGCTGAGAGGAGGACACCAAGCTTGCCTTCTGGAGATCGAAGGCTGGCCTACAACGAGGCCTATCCGACCCAGGATTTCCTTGTCGTTCCTAAAGTCTACAGTAACGAATTTGACTCAGCAGCCCTTGAGGAACTTCTTAAATTCCTCGCACTCAACGTCGGCATGGAATATGTGGTAGACCAAGCATAAGTCATGCACACAAACCTGGATCACGGTGGGCTTCTTCTTCTCTGCCTCCTTTAGTTTCTTCTCGCTTCCCAGGACTGTGGTGTACTCAACATCTAGCCCAGCGACCCACTCATCAGTTGAGTTTTCGAACATGCCTTTGAAGCGAGCAAGGATTCTTTCACCGTTGCGGAAGAACGGGTGTAGATGACGTCGAACTCATCGCCGGTGATGGTTCTAACCTTGTACTCACCGCCGATCATGGAGATTTGGGACGCCATGGATTTGGGAGGAGGGTTAGGATTAGTGGAACTACCGTAATGTGAAAGGACGAGACGACTAGGAGCGGTTTATCGATTGTAAAAATGTCGAGTGGGGGCGCGTGCTAATGGCAGGGTAGTGACTTGCCTGGTGGATAAATGGATTCATGCACAGTACTATGGGGGCCCAATTAGATGTCATGTCTACTCGACGCCCAATTAAATGGCTTTGATGTCATGTCAAGCGTCGGGAAAATTACAGGTGATACGAAGCTTTCCATTCTCCCATGATACGGGCTTCCGAGAGCCCTTGGATCTGAGATCGAACGGTTACTTGGCATGATTCTAGACCTATGGGTGAATATCCTATCCTGGAGGGTTATTCTGCAAATTTTTAGCAACTTAGCATGCGACCGTATCATGGTCGCGCCTACCACGACCGTCGCCTCGCTCGCGCGGTCGCGCCCTTGGAGATTTAACACGGTGCGTTAGGCTATCTGATGTTGGCATGTCATACATAGTCATCACTTAGTCACTCATACAACAAGGTTAGCTATAAGGTTGGCTATAAGAGTAGTTTTTATTTACTTCTCTCTATCTCTTTCTTCATGGTATTTATTGTATTTGCCAAGGAGTGACCTCTTCCAATGAAATGGTGCTTAGATGAGGTGATATGGGCATTAAATGGCTTAGCAACTCAAGTCCCCAACGCATAGGTGCTTAGTTTTTTGTTGCTAAGTTTGCTTCATCTAGGTACACGCGCTTATCACCGTTTCTTCCTGGGGTCACCAAACTAGTCTCTCTCTTCTTAATTAACTTGCCACATCAGACTTTATGCCTATGTGGCAGGCTTAGCACCTGTAGGATCAAGTACAATAGTGGGCTATAAGCCCGCTTTACATGGCATTTTTGCATATGTGGGGGAAAGAGGCAAGGAAAAAGTGGAGGAGTGAGCTCTCAAGCAAGAGCCAGCCTCTACATGGTGGAGCATCGGGAGAGGCACCTGTATGGAGGTGGTCAGGAATCGAGAGACTCACGCCGGTCATAGCGCCGCAGTTAAAATGATAATTGCAAGTCAAATCACCGGGCCCCACCTGTCCAGAAGTAACTCGTTGTCAAATCACACAGCCCTACGTTTGTAGCAGCCTACTTCCTCATCTTCTCGCGTCTCTATCGAACCGACTAGGCGGAACTTCCCCGCCTACCGCGCGGGAAAAGCCCCGCCCTCGACTTTTAAATAGTATAGTATACTAATTTTGTATCCATGGATTGCGCCATCAAGCAAAGCCTCAAGAAAACGGCGGTACACATGTACGGAGTATACAGCACGCCCGCCGCGTTCGCGTCGCACCCTAGACGGTCGGTCGGTCTGGCACGCCGCTCTCCGAATGGAACGCACGTCATATTGCGTTTGCACACACATGTGGGACCGCAATTGAGAACCGACCATAGGCACACTCCCCGGCCCCGTAAGTCGGGTGAGTTAATAAAAGAGAGAGACGAGCGATAGTACTACTAGAGAAGTGTTGTAGGAGTACATACGTTGGTACTTGGACGATCCCTGCAAGACACGGAAGATCAGTTCGTCCATGCATGTGACCAGACTCCAGCAGACACGCCTGGATTGGCTATCGTCTACATATCGTGCAGGCTGTGTTGTACAGGGCTGTAGTTCTGGTGAGAAATCTAAAAAAAGGTTTCTTGTCATCTCGCAAAATTAGGTGTCATGTGCTTCGGATCACTGCGAGGGTTAAACAGCGACAACTGAGTTGGGCTAGTCATTGGGGACACATGCACGAAGACTACTCGGCTGCCATCTAGGTCATTGTGACAACTGCCGGCTATGTTAATTAGTACAACTATCGACGGACCCCTTTTCTCCGAGTTTATCTTTAATTTGAGCTTTGATCCTCGTCTAGTTTGTCCGTCGGGATTCATCTTGCCTCCTTTGGGCAGTGAGGTTATGATTTCTTGTCATGTGGCATTTTTTCGTGTTATATGTTATAATCCGGTGCTTCAGATCAAAATGACGACAACTGCGCCTCCGGGGCATGTGCATGAAGACTTCTCGACAGTCATTGTCGAGGTCAAGCCGGCTCCGGCCGGTAGAAAAGAAAACTAGTACTCCACTATATAGGCAGGAGCCTCCGCGCTTACTTGCTAGTGTTGCTCTCTTCACACTGTCTCGTCCTCTCCAGATCTAAACACGACAGCAGTGGCCACACTCTCTCTCTCTACTCACTGCTGGTCACAAATCCAGCCGGATCCTTCTCCGCCGGGGAAGGCGAGAAGGTGCAACGTTCACGCGGTCGTCCTCGGCGACGGCTCTTACCCACTGCCGGCGCGTCCCGATCAGCGTGCCTTGCCGTTCTCTCCCAAGCATCGCTGGCGAGGGAGGGCCTCCCACCCCTTCTTCCTCGCTGCCGTAGTGTGGGCAGATCCGGCCTCCCGCCGCCCACCTAGCGACATCCCGGCGACCCTCGGGTATAACTTCCTTCGAAACCGGCCTTGCTCTACTTCCCGAGCTCCTGATGTCGCTGCATTTGTATCTTTTACTATTTCTCAGGGCCCCTCGTGTAGATAGGATCGATCGGCTGTTCAAAAACCACCTAATTTTTTACTGTTAAGAGGTAAAACTAGTTCATGCACTCGAATCTAGTAGTACTTGGTTCAAACAAGGAAGAAAGGGGGTGGGGGTGGGGGAAGATTTGTTACCTGAATCTAGAACTTGGTCGAAAGAGGAAATAATGGGGGCGAAAAGTAGCAGAGACTGGCTATCCAACTGGTCTCTAGGTCTAATAGGGAAATAAAGGGAACGCAGTACAAACTCAATATAAACCCGATCTATTGGTTGAAAAAGGAAAGAAAGTGGGGACTGGGGGGCCGATACGTCTCCAACGTATCTATAATTTATGAAGTATTCATGCTGTTATATTATCTATCTTGGATGTTTAATGGGCTTTTATATGTTGTTTTATATGATTTTTGGGACTAACGTATTAACCTAGAGCCCAGTGCCATTTTCTGTTTTCTCCTTGTTTTAGAGTATCGCAGAAAAGGAAAACCAAACGGAGTCCAATTGACCTGAAACTTGATGGAGCTTGTTTTTGGACCAGAAGAAGACCACGGAGCTTCAGAGTTGGGCCAGAAGAGTCCCGGGCTGCCGACGAGGGTGGGGGCGTGCCCACCCCCCCGGGGCGCGCCCCCCTACCTCGTGGACAGCCCGGAGACCCCCCTGACATGAAATCAACGCCAACACCTCTCATATATACCCAAACTTCCAGAAAGAAACCTAGATCGGAAGTTCAGCCGCCGCAAGCCTCTGTAGCCACGAGAAATCAATCTAGGCCCTCTCCGGCACCCTGCCAGAGGGGGCCATCATCACCGGTGGCCGTGGAGGAGTATCCCGGAGAGGCCATCATCGCCATGAATGCCAAGGACCAGAGGGAGAACCTTTCCCCATCTAGGGGGGAGGCCATGGAGGAGGAAGCACAAGGGGGAGAACCTCTCCTCCTCTCTTCCGGTGGCGCCGGAGTGCCATCAGGAGGGGAATCATCACCACGGTGATCGTCTTCATCAACATCACCATCATCATCACCATCCTCATCTCTTTTACGTGGTCCACTCTCCCGCACCCCGCTATAATCCCTACTTGAACATGGTGCTTTATGCCACATATTATGATCCAATGATGTGTTGCCATCCTATGATGTTTTGAGTAGATATCTTTTGTCCTTGGGTTGATTGATGATTTAGATTGGTACGAGTTGTATGTTTTATTATTGGTGCTGTCCTATGGTGCCCTCCGTGTCGCGCAAGCGTGAGGGATTCGCGCTGTAGGGTGTTGCAATATGTTCATGATTCGCTTATAGTGGGTTGCTTGAGTGACAGAAGCATAAACCCGAGTAAGGGGGTTGTTGCGTATGGGATAAAGGGGACTTGATGCTTTAATGCTATGGTTGAGTTTTACCTTAATGATCTTTAGTAGTTGCGGATGCTTGCTAGAGTTCCAATCATAAGTGCATATGATCCAAGTAGAGAAAGTATGTTAGCTTATGCCTCTCCCTCATATGAAATTGCAATGACGACTATCGGTCTTGTTAACAATTGCCTAGGACAATTCCACACACCGATCCACCATTATTCCACACTCGCTATTTATAATATTTAGTATTATATTCTAACTTTATGATAACAGCACCTACTTTTATATTTTATCTCTCTGATACCATGCAAAGTTACCCTCTTCATACCCACAACGTAGTTTTATTTCTCGTTACTAGTTGGAAGCAAACGTTCGGTGCACGTAGAGTCGTATCAGTGGCAGATAGGGCCTGAGAGAATATTGATCTTAAATTTAGCTCCTTGTGGGCTTGACACTCCATACTTATCACTTCCACCTTTGGAAATTGCTACGATGATTCCCTGCACTTGGGGATTATCAAGCTCTTTTCTGGCGCTGTTGCCAGGGAGCAATGCGTGGGGTTGATATTCTCGTGTGTGCTTGTTTGCTTTCTTCACTAAGTAGATTTTGTTTTTTCCTTTTTGTTTCTGTTTAGTTGTGGGTGAAACATACAAACAAATTTAAAAGAATGAAAATACAAAAAAATTACTTGCCTTTCATGCCTAAAAAGTTTTTCAAAAAGAGAAGTGATTGGAAAGTTATGCATTGAAGAAGTGAGGGTCGACCTTGAGCACTTGTGTTCATGCTCACGGAAACTATGTAGAATTTTTCATGGAAGTTTCTCTGTAAATAATTATCCCCTTGTATATAGCCATTGTATTATAAAAATAATGTGCCAAGCTTTGGTTTTAGGACGATTAGATTGCTTGTTTACTATGTGCAGAACAAAAACAGAAACTTTGGCTGTAGTGCATGAATTTACATTTTTTACTGGAAGGTCAAATGGGTCTGAAACTTTTTTCACATTACTTCTGTACAAATTTTTCAAATTGTCAAATTTATTTCATAATTTTAGGAGTTACAGAAGTTTGCTAAACTTCCAGATTACTACAGACTGTCCTGTTTAAGAGAGATTCTGTTTTTGATGCATTGCTTGCTTGTTTTGATGAAACTATCAATTTCTATCAGTGGATTAAGCCATGGAAAAGTTATATTACAGCAGCTATAATTCAAAAACAAAATATGAATTGGTTTGCAACAGTACTTATAGTAGTGATTTGCTTTGTTATACTAACGGATCTCACAAGTTTTTGTTAAAGTTCTGTGTGGATGAAGTCTTCGAAGATCGAGGAGCTATCAATATGAGAAGAATAAAGAGAGGCAAGAGTTCAAGCTTGGGGATGCTAAATGCACCCCAAGTAAATATTTAAGAGGATGCTCAAGCATCTAAGCTTGGGGATGCCCCGTTTGGCATCCCATCTTTCTTCTTCAACAAATATCGGTATACCTCGGTTTTTGTTTTGTTCACATGATTTGTGTCCTTTGTTTTTTTTTCAAGAACCATGCTAGTGTGAGATGTCCCTTCATCAATTTATATAATACTTCATGTGCTTCACTTATATCTTTTAAGAATGATCTTATAGAATTACTCTTTGTGTTTCACTTAAATCTTTTGAGTATGGTTTTATAGAATGCTTCGTGTGCTTCACTTATACATTTTGAGCTTGGTTAGTCTATATTAATTGTAGAATGCTCCATGAACTTCACTTATATCTTTTGGAGTATGAATATATCTTTTGAAGTATGAATAATACTATCATTTAAAGTGGGTTTGGAAGAGTGTCAACTTTAGGAATTAGTGATCCCACTATTTTGGAGGGTGTTGAATCTTAGTGTGATATTTATGAAAGCGGATTTGGAAGAGTGTCAACTTTAGCTAGTAATGATTCCACTATTTCGGAAGAGGTTCCAATTTATTATGAGAACAAAGTTGCTATCCATGATGCTACTGAAAATTATTATGAGGGAGGAATACATGCTTGTAGGAGTTGCAATAATATCAAGTTTCCTCTTTAAGTGCTTAAAGTTTTGAAGTCATACTTGTTTTGCCTTCCTATGCTAGTTGATTCTTGTTCCTATAAATTGTGTTCTCACAAAATCCCTAGCCATAGGAACTGGGTTAGATTTAAATGTGCTAGTCATATTCTTCATGATGCTCTTTTTATGTTTCTATTCTTATCTTTTATGTGAGCATCATTGAAATCATCATGCCTAGCTAAAAGGCATTAAAGAAAAGCGCTTGTTGGGACACAACCCAATACTTACCCTTACTGTTTTTGTGTGTTTACATGATTAAGCTACTGTAGTAATCATGTTTTATAGCTTTTGTTTCAATAAAGTGCCAAGTAAGACCTTTGGGGAGACTTGGGTGAAAGTTAATGTGATCTTGCTGTAAAAAACAGAAACTGTGCGCTCACGAGAATAGCTGTGATTTTTCACACAAGAGTGATTTTGAGTTGATTCTTTTTGCAGAAGATTAATAGACAAATTACTCACGTCCACCAATTTATTTCATAATTTTTGGAGTAGCAGAAGTATGGTTAGTGTTCAGATCATTACAGACTATTCTGTTTCTGACAGATTCTGTTTTCATTGCATAGTTTGCTTGTTTTCTAGTTTCCACGGCTTATATTTCTCAATATAAATTGTAGAAATGATATGGTACAGTAGGCATTGTGTGAGAAAAATTATGAACCTTGTCTTTGACAGTACCAAAGTTAATGATTTACTCTTTATCATACTAACCTATCTCACGAAGTTTCGTTAAGTTTTATGTGATTGAAGTTTTCAAGCTTTGGGTGAGATATCGATATGAGGAGAATAAGGAGTGGAAAGACCCTAAGCTTGGGGATGCCCAAGGAACCCCAAGGTAATATTCAAGGAAGTCTCAAGCCAATAAGCTTGGGGATGCCCCGGAAGGCATCGCCTCTTTCGTCTTCAAAACTATCGGTATACCTTACTCGGAGCTATATTTTTATTCGTCACATGATATGTGTTTTGCTTGGAGCGTATTTTCAATTTTACTTGCTGTTTGAATAAAATCATTGGATCTGAAATATTGAATGAAAAGAATCCTCCCATGGCTAGTTAATTATTTGACTACTCAGTGTTCTTCACTCATATCTTTTGGAGTAGTTTGTCATTTACTCATGTGCTTCACGTATATCCTATGAGTAAATGGTTGAATAAATTGAATGTCATAAATCTGAATTTATATATGTTTCATATGATTATAACATGGGGAGTAATGACTTCACACATAATAAGTATAGGTAGTAAACTTATTGAAAGTTAGCAAACGTAGAATTGGTCACTTGAACAATTCATGAAAGAATATTGAAGGAAGATGGATTTCACATATAAATATACTATCTTGGACATCTTTTGTAATTGTGAGCACTCATTAAAATATGACATGCTAAAAGGTTGATGTTGGACAAGGAAGACAACGTAATGGGTTATGTTTTCTTATATCTGAAATAAAGTATATTGTCATAGATCGCCCAACACGTTGAGCTTGCCTTTCCCCCTCATGCTAGCCAAATTCTTTGGACTAAGTAGAGATACTACTTGTGCTTCCAAATACCCTTAAACCCGTTTTTGCCATGAGAGTCCACCATACCTACCTATGGATTGAGTAAGATCCTTCAAGTAATTTGTCATTGGTGCGAGCAATAAAAATTGCTCTCTAAATATGTATGTTTGATTAGTGTGGAGGAAATAAGCTTTATACGATCTTGTGATGTGGAAGAAATAAAAGTGACGGACTGCATAATAAAGGTCCATATCACAAGTGGCAATATAAAGTGACGTTCTTTCGCATTAAGATTTTGTGCATCCAACCCTGAAAGCGCATGGCAACCTCTGCTTCCCTCTGCGAAGGGCCTATCTTTTACTTTTATCTCTTACCCTTATGCAAGAGTCATGGTGATTTTCACCTTTCCTTTTTACATTTTATCCTTTGGCAAGCACATTGTGTTGGAAAGATTCTGATACATATATCCAATTGGATGTAAGGCATCATGAGCTATTATTGTTGACATTACCCTTCAGGTAAAAGGTTGGGAGGCAAAACTATAAGCCCCTATCTTTCTCTGTGTCCGATTAAAACTTTGAACCCATAAATATCACGTGAGTGTTAGCAATTGTGAAAGATTAAATGATAGTTGAGTATGTGGAATTTGCTGAATCAAAGCTCTGACATAGACCCTTCCTGAAAATAAGATGAATTGCAATTGTTTGATGACTGAGAATATTGTTTGTTAGTTTTCAAGAAAGTTTACGATCTATACTTTAACATGTGAATAGCTTGTTACTTGATCATGACAAGTTTTATGAGATGAGCTACTGTTATGACATATAATGATGCTAGAAAAGGTGATTGAAATTATCATTGATCAAACTTGTGCACCTGCTAGCATTCACACTTCATAAATTATTTCTTTTATCATTTACCTACTCGAGGACGAGCAGGAATTAAGCTTGGGGATGCTGATACGTCTCCAACGTATCTATAATTTATGAAGTATTCATGTTGTTATATTATCTATCTTGGATGTTTAATGGGCTTTTATATGTTGTTTTATATGATTTTTGGGACTAACGTATTAACCTAGAGCCCAGTGCCAGTTTCTGTTTTCTCCTTGTTTTAGAGTATCGCAGAAAAGGAAAACCAAACGGAGTCCAATTGACCTGAAACTTGACGGAGCTTGTTTTTGGACCAGAAGAAGACCACGGAGCATCAGAGTTGGGCCAGAAGAGTCCCGGGCTACCCACGAGGGTGGGGGGCGCGCCCACCCCCTGGGGCGCGCCCCCCTGCCTCGTGGACAGCTCGGAGACCTCCCTGACGTGAAATCAACGCCAACACCTCTCATATATACCCAAACTTCCAGAAAGAAACCTAGATCGGAAGTTCCGCCGCCGCAAGCCTCTGTAGCCACGAGAAATCAATCTAGGCCCTCTCCGGCACCCTGCTGGAGGGGGCCATCATCACCGGTGGCCATGGAGGAGTATCCCGGAGAGGCCATCATCGCCATGAAGGCCAAGGACCCGAGGGAGAACCTTTCCCCATCTAGGGGGAGGCCATGGAGGAGGAAGCACAAGGGGGAAAACCTCTCCTCCTCTCTTCCGGTGGCGTTGGAGTGCCATCAGGAGGGAAATCATCGCCACGGTGATCGTCTTCATCAACATCACCATCATCATCACCATCCTCATCTCTTTTACGCGGTCCACTCTCCCGCACCCCGCTGTAATCCCTACTTGAACATGGTGCTTTATGCCACATATTATGATCCAATGATGTGTTGCCATCCTATGATGTTTTGAGTAGGTATCTTTTGTCCTTGGGTTGATTGATGATCTAGATTGGTACGAGTTGTATGTTTTATTATTGGTGCTGTCCTATGGTGCCCTCCATGTCGCGCAAGCGTGAGGGATTCCCGCTGTAGGGTGTTGCAATACGTTCATGATTCGCTTATAGTGGGTTGCTTGAGTGACAGAAGCATAATCCCGAGTAAGGGGGTTGTTGCGTATGGGATAAAGGGGACTTGATGCTTTAATGCTATGGTTGGGTTTTACCTTAATGATCTTTAGTAGTTGCGGATGCTTGCTAGAGTTCCAATCATAAGTGCATATGATCCAAGTAGAGAAAGTATGTTAGCTTATTCCTCTCCCTCATATGAAATTGCAATGACGACTATCGGTCTTGTTAACAATTGCCTAGGACAATTCCGCACAGCGATCCACCATTATTCCACACTCGCTATTTATAATATTTAGTATTATATTCTAACTTTATGATAACAGAACCTACTTTTATATTTTAGCTCTCCGATACCATGCAAAGTTACCCTCTTCATACCCACAACGTAGTTTTATTTCTCGTTACTAGTTGGAAGCAAACGTTCGGTGCACGTAGAGTCATATCAGTGGCAGATAGGGCTTGAGAGAATATTGATCTTACCTTTAGCTCCTTGTGGGTTCGACACTCCATACTTATCACTTCCACCTTTGGAAATTGCTACGATGATTCCCTGCACTTGGGGATTATTGGGGACAAGTCAACAGAGTAAGTCCAGCACTAGATTTGCTAGCCTCACACAGTATAGGTGGCTATATACCGAACAAAAATGGGACCAACCCAGATATCCTCTTCTGATGTTTGTTGCCCCGAGCCGCTCTTATGTAATGCCATTGGTAAAATGTAGCAGTCGCACTGTTAAAAGTAAGGACACGTTAAACCAATGTTGTTTTCCATGTAATGCCTCCAGTAATATGAATCAATGGCACTTTTTTTCATGTCCTGCTAAATTTCCCATTAAGATAAGTTGCTTCTTTTCCTTAGAGATGCAACTGTCCTGGTCCGCCTACTCTCCAGGAGCTTCACGGCCAACCTTGATGTTGCTCAATTTTATTGCAACTAATGAAGAAGAAGCTCTGTGGGTTTCGTTTTCTGATGGAAATGGAACCGGGGCTGGAGCCCTTTTCTTAAAAAAAAGAAGAAGAAGAAGCTACTAGCTCATGGGACATTGCTTCATTTTAGGTGAACTGCACCAAAAGGTCCCATGAATTGAATCATCCATGTTGGTGACTGGTGTCATCCCTTCTACGATGGCGTTGACTGCAGATATGGTTCCCATCACGAGGTATGTTCCTTTTTGGTCTGACCGTTTGCCAAAGATCCTGCATGTTGATCGTGCTCTTGTGCTACTGTTTTGGTACTGCCATGATAAAGCAGTAATGTTATTATTTTTCACCTTAATCTAGTGGCACTATTAATTTGAGGCAATGTTTTGGCACCGCTAGTGCCACTGTTTTTTTATATATCGAAAGAGGGGGTTCCCTCCGATTTCATTAAAGAAACCCAACCATAGAGAACCATTATCCGACAACATCTTAGTGTAAACGGGCAGTTATGCAACTACTACTAGAACGGATTGAGTACTAGCAGGAGACAAGTTCGCCACATAAGCTAGGCAGGTAGGGGGACGCAGCACCAGCTCGACCAAGTTTGGATTACAACCCAAATGCTACCACAGAAACATCAGGGGGAAGATAGGGACTGAAAGAGCCAGCTTCAGCATCCCAGTCTAAGCACCCCCGACCTTCATCCTTGCGACGCACGGTACACCTCGTTTGCCACCTGCTCGACCCTAGTGTCACTGATAAAATGAAGTAATAATACAGTTAAAATAGAGCGAGTGTCCTCTCTATCATTTCATTTCCAATGTAGATAAAGAAAGTGCTTCTCTTTGTTAATGTATGTTTCATCAACTAGTCCCATTGTTAATGTTTAAGCGTTTCTACAAACTGGGGTGCTTAATTTTAGTTGATCTGCACAAAAATAGAGATTTGAATGTCTCAAGGCCCCTCCTTGTACTACCGTTGTACACTGATGTTCATCACTGGCAGAAGGTGTATCGGGGAGACTTGGGTCGATTTCCATTATGATGTAATATTTTCTTCTGTTTATTAGTGTATGTTTCATCAACTAGTGCCACTATAATGTAATCACGCCTTTTCATTATCTGTGCAAACAGGGTTATTCAGCTGCATTTTGGTGGAACTGCACAAATGTACGGATGGAACCGGCATATATGCAGAGTGCGAGGTGCCAAGTAAAAATTACTGACACCAACCCTGCTCCATCTAAGCATTGGCATCCACCACCATCAGTGGGATGTGTGGCGCTCACTGTGGACGGATCTTTCTCGGCAGCAAATCCTCTAACCAAATACTAGTAGCTTAGACTTAAAAAATACTAGTAGCTTATATTGGCAGTTTTCTAGGGGTGTACTCTTTTCTGAAAGAAGCACCAATCGATTTTTCTTTATTTGTACATAGTGTCACAACTTTGACCCAAAGGTCCAGAGCTATTTTAGGGTGATTGGCGTACTACTCGGAGACTGATTGTAAGCATGATTTTTATTAGTTGTCACACTGATTGTAAGCATGAGCAGATGGAAGATTAGGTTAGTGCGAAGCTTACCTTAAACCCTACCGACTCCGTTGAAACGAGGCGAGCGTCGAGGGAACCGTGGAGAACGGCGGGGAAGCGACGTCGCGCCATCCGGCCTCCTCTTGCGGTGGGAGAACGAATACTCCTGTGGCTCTGCACCCTCACGAACGGCACACCGTACTCGATCAATTCGTTATCCTCTGGGTGCTCGACCTTCGACCTGTACGCCCACCACCTCCGCCTGACTTTCGCCTTGGGCGAATCTGTCTGCTCCATCGCCCAGAGGAGATACTCGATGAACTCGGAGGACTGCGGCGTGACTGCCGCCGAGGAGTACATGTACATCGTCGCCCTCATCGCCGTCGTCTCGCTCTTTCGCATACATTGCCACATGGCCCGCACCGTCCTCGAAATCTCCCACTCATTGTCAAACCAACTAAGGATCTCCTTCAACCTGGCTAACTTTGCCTGGTCGCCGCCGGCGATCTGCCCGATTCGCTGCTGCATCCCCTCCATAGATGTCCTTCTGAGTGGTCTGGTGCTAGCTTTGGAAGATGGTAGGAGAGACGGTGGTGTTGCAATAGAGAAGAGGGAGAGACGAGACGGTGGTTTTGGAATGGAGATGATGGAGAGGAGAGGGGTGGTTTTGAAATGGATAAGAGAGAGAGAGGCGAGACGGTGGTTTTGGAATGGAGATGATGGAGAGGAGAGGTTCCCCTGCCTTTCGGTCGCTGACAGGTGGGCCCCGCGCTTGGTGGGACCCATGTGTCAGTGTCTCAATGGCAGGATGGGCTACGTCAGGGGATCCTCATCCGAGGAGAGAGGAGGTGGTTTTGCAATGGAGAAGAGGGAGAGGCGAGATGGTGGTTTTGGAATGGAGATGATGGAGAGGAGAGGAGGTGGTTTTGCAATGGAGAAGAGGGAGAGCAGCGTGCAGCAGCGATTTAGGATTGGACGAGAGGGCCTGCGCGTTGTGACTGGATCAAAATCAAAATCAATTTACCCTTCAATTAAGAAAGCGACCCCACATTAACTAGTCTCCCTTTTATTCTGGGTCATAATTGACCATGATTTTCGCAAATAAAATATATGTTATACGTTGCAAAAATAATATAATTTGAAAGTACATTCAGATACGAACCAAATGATACAATTTTTGGTGACATGCATTCACATTTTGCTTGTCAAATACAGTACGTGGTCAAACTTTGACCCAAAATACGCAAAACAAAAAAATACTTCCAAGACCAGCGCCGCTCTTCCGCTCTTCTCCTCTTAAACCACCGCCGCTCCTCTCCTGTTCCAATCTAAATCCAGCGTCGCTCCTCTCCTCTTCCATTTCAAAACCACCGCCCCTCCTCTCCTGTTCCAATCCAAAACCAGCGTCACTCCTCTCCCGTTCTAAACCAAAACCAGCGCTACTCCTCTCCTCTTCCATTAAAAATCCACCGCCGGCGACTGAAGGTGCTGTGGAGAAGTAGATCGATGGAGGAGTACAACCGATACGTGAGGATCGCAGATGGCGAACCTGTGAAGCTAGCTAGGATGTTGGAGATACAGTCTTGGTTTGACAACAAGGACCAACTAGCGGCGACGGCAACATCCATGGCCAAATATCTGCAACAGAGCGAAAAGGCAGCGGTACTCCCGGAGGTAGTCGCGCGGGAGTACATAGAGCTGCTCCTCTGGGCCATGGAGCAAACAGATTCACCGAATCCGATCGTGAGGGAGCGGTGGTGGGAGTATCGATCCCAGATGGAGCATTCACCAGAGGTTGAAGGATCGAGCATCTACAGGGTGACGTTTGTGAGGGTGTCGTGCCAGAGCGAGCCGGTGGAGTCTTCGTCGACCGAACCCAACTGCAAGAGGAGAAAAACAGTTGGCACAACGACGCTTCCCCGCCATCTTCTCCCTCGCTGTTCACATCGTCTCACGGGAAGCAGTCTGCCGCCGAGGAATAGGAGGGATTGACCCCCCCCCCCAGACCAATAGTCGGGCAGGTTGTGAATTATCAGGAGGAGCTTAGGGTTGTTAGTATTTGCAGGTTGTGAATTGTGTTTTGTGTTGTGTATTTTGAGAGTACTTTCAGATATGAATGTCTTTTGAATTTTAGATTTGCAGTATTGAGCATATGAAGTATTTTATGAATTCTAGAGATCTATTTTTAGCACTTAAAAAAATGTAGTTTCATAGGAGTATAAAAGTGCAGACAATGTGATTCTCAGAGAAGAAACTGCAAGTTTCAGTTTCAGATAAGAAACTCCAAGTTCAGTTTCAGATAAGAAACTGCAACTTTCAGAGGCAGAGCATTTATATTAACACGGCCTTTTCAAACAGTGTTAACATCATGCTGGAAGTCTTATTCATGGTCGAAACTGGAACTACCAGCCAGTTAACATCATGCTGATCAACATTCATGCATAGCACATCTTCATATGATGCACAGTCAAAAAGATATGCTATTTTCAAGATGCCCACACAATGTCGAGTGTGCGAAAAACAGAGAAAACGAGGGACGCCGCTGTCTGCCGTTGTGAACATGCTGAACAAACGAGAGGAATCTGGAGAGGACTGTACGTGGAGAGGCGGACAATCGGAACCCACCAGGTCTATGGCCGTATGCAAGCAAGTGCCTCATCGAAAAAATACTTCTTCCTAATGCTATACTGACGTTGGGGCCCACGGGTTTGTCAACATAGTTACATTTTTTAGGTGCTTCAACGTAGTTACGATAGGAGATAAATTCACAACGAAGCCGGGGAGCTGGCAGGTATCATTTATTATCACTGGGGCAGCAAGTATCAGCTCCATAGGCATGTTTGTATTTTCTTGAGGGCCGTCATGTATCGACCGGCCTATGGACCTCCCATCCGAGGTTTTATTTTTCCTGAAACATCGGCAGCCCAATTTATGTATTTTTTTGAAGAAAAACGCAGAGGTCTGTTCTATTTTTCTATATAAGAATAGGAACGCCTGGTCCAACTTATGTTTCCCTTCTAACTATATTATATATATTTAAATTATTTTATATGTTATTATATATTATTGTTATTGTCATCATATATTTAACAGATACTTACATATGTAAGAAAACAATATCCCACATCTTATTAACTTATAAAAATAATTTCTTAACAATAAAATCCTGGATTTTTTTGGCAACGAAAATCCTGGTGATTGTGTACAAAAGCTTGGTAAGATTTAAGGACCAATGTAATAATAAATCACTTATTATTTAAATATATATATAACAAAATGCTCAGCCCATGTTTATTTTTTGATAACATTGTTGCGTCCACCCCAACATTATAATTAAAATAAGCCCAGCAAAATCGTGTATTTCGAGAAAGTGCAAATGGCCTGTAATTTTTTAGAAAAAATATAAATGGGCCGCATGGACGCTACATTATTTGTTCACCCAGCCCAGCTAATGGACTATAGTTCAAAAAAAAGAGATCAAATGGACTGTAAATTCTGCCCCGCAAAAAAAGTCTGTAAATTCTGAAAAAATGGGTTGAATACGTGCCACATTTTTTGAGGCTGAAATGTGGGCCAATAGGTCGAAGCCAATGCAAGTCGTTGTCAACTTAGTCAACAAATGATTCTGACATCGTTAGCCGTTGGATTTACATCCAACGACCGGCATCCATCTTCAATCTCTCGTCTTCTTCCTCCAACGCCACCGGGACCACCTGCTCCCGCCTCCTGCTGCTAGCAGCTCTGCTTAGCACGCTTCGCTGTGAAGTGCTACTCCACCGTTGGCCAGGCCATCCCTCCACACCTCCTGTTCTTCTCCACCGACTGCCGAACCACACCGCACCAGAACCAGTTAACCCTCGTACACCTCTCCATCTGCGACTCTACTCCCGCGTCTTCCCATCTCCGGCTCGTTGCTGTCCGGGGCCTCGCCGTCGTCCACCTCCTTGGATGCGCTCGGCGCGGCCTAGTCAACGTGGTCAACGAATGACACCATCGGCAGTAGACTGTGCGTGGAGAGGCTGACAGCTGGGTCCATGGCCGCACGTAAGAAAATGCCTCCTTATTACGCGCAAAATAATGATTCCTCCACCTGACAGCTGGGACCCACCGGAAGGGCCTCTGTATTTCACGAAAAACGTTCCCACCGCTGACAGGTCGGACCCACCAGCTATATCTTCGCATGCAAGGAAGTGCCTCCTTATTACGCACAAAAAAATGAATACCCCCTACTAGCTGGGACCCACAATAGTGGGAGGCTGACTTGTGGGCCAACTAAGTCGATGGGGACGGAGGGCTTTGTCAACTTAGTCAATATGCATGATTCTAGCTCCAGTGACCGTACGATGTCCATCCAACGGCCGTAGTGCTTCTTCAACCTCTGGTCTTCTTGCTCCAGCCGCCCAAACCAGCGCCGGTCGTGCCTCGTGCTCCTGCCTCCCGTGGCCGGCTGCGATGCGGCGGAGGTCTCACCGCCCCCTACTACTCCCACTGCTGGCCAGGCCATCCCTCTACTCACCCACACCCCCTGTTATTCTACGGCGACGGCAGCCTCACACCGCAGCGAACCAGTGAACCCTCGTACTCCTCTACGCGTGGGCATCCACTGCCGCGTCTTCCCTGGCTCCGCGTCGTCCCCTTCCTAGGCCTCGCCGTCGTCCACCGCCCTGGTGCTCTCGGCGCGGCGTGGTCAACATGGTCAAGGAACGGCTTCCATCGGACGTGGACTGTACGTGGAGAGGCTGACAGCTGGGTCCACGGTCGCAGCAAGGAAGTGCCTCCTTATTACGCGCAAAATAATTAGTCCTCCACCTGACAGCGGGGACCCATCGGACGGGCCACCATATTTCGCGAAAAAAATGTTTCCCCCTAACTGCTGGGACCCACCAGCTACATCTTTGCACGCAAGGAAGTGCGTCCGGGCAAAAAAAACGATTCGCCCCCTGACTGCTGGGACCCACCAGCTACATCTTCGCACGCAAGGAAGTGCCTCACAGTCGGGACCCACCTGGTCGAAGCGTACGTAGCATTGTCATTCTAGTCGCGAACGTGTACGTACATACTGGTCGATGTAGAGGCGCGCACGTGTCGTAGTAGAGGCGCGCACGTAGCATGTACACGTACGTACAGCGGCCAGTGTGCAAGAAAGAAAATACGGCCACGTACGTACATATGGGCAGGGTCTCGAACGCCTACTCGCGCATACGTACGGCCAGGGCTCATGTACATGGCTGGGTCGGAACGGAGAAACAGCGTCGTTGTCGTGTTCATGGGGAGCCAACCGGCTGGGTCGGAACGGAATGCGTCATCGTGTTCATTGGGAGGGCTTGGACGGAACAGCCGATGGAAACGAGGCCTGGCATACCGCAGAACAGAGGAAATGGCCTTGTGTTCGACCGGCCACATTCGAAACGGGATCTTGTTCATCGGGAGGGGTCTGGCGTACCGCAAAACGGAGGAAATGGACCTCCTACGGTCGAAATGGGGGTCCTGTTGATCGGGAGGGGTGTGACGTGCCGCAAAACGGAGGAAACAGACTTGTGTTGGAGCGCTACGGTCGAAACGGGGTCCTGTTCATCGGGAGGGGTGTGGCGTACCGCAAAACGGGACTCCACGGGATACTGTTCATCTCCACCGTCGACCCCCTCCAGCCTCCACGGGCTACTGTTCATCCACCGTCGACCTCCTCCAGCCTCCACCTGCGACTGTTCATCCACGGGCTCCTGTTCATCCAGCCTCCACCGCGCGCTACTCCACCGGCTACTGTTCAACCAGCCCTCTCCACGGGCTCCTGTTCAACCACCCCTCCACGGGCTACTGTTCTTCCAGCCCTCCACCGTCTACTGTTCATCCTGCTCTCCATGGGGTGGTCCTGTTCATCCTACCCTCCACGGGGTCCTGTTCATCCAGCCCCAACCGGCTCGAACGATCGGGGTCCTGTTCATCCAGAGGCAACGCCACGGGGTCATGTTCATCCACCCCCACCGGGAACTGTTCATCCAACCCCCCAGCAACGCTCACTGTTCATCCAGAGGCAACATCGATCGGCTTCAGTTAGCAGCAGTAGCAAAGGAATCGCTCGATCGGGTTCAGTTAACAGCCATCGATCGATCGCTCGGGTTCAGTAACGCGTAGCCTGCAGTGCAATCACTCGGGTTCAGTTAGAGCCCAACGCCTCGCTCGGGTTCAGTTAGAGCCCAACGCCTCGCACCCACGCGCGTGCGTGTACGAGAGAAACGCGCATCGCTCAGCCCCGACCACCCACCGTAACCGGGAACACCCCGATATTTTCCTCGCCCTCGCTTCTACCACGGTTTTTTCCGTCATGGACGGCCCAAAGAATGTCATGCAGCTGTGTCTCCGGCCCGCCCAGGACGAAAAGCCCATTTTCTGTCATGTTTTTTTGTCATAGAAGTAGGACCCCACCACATCTATGATGATACCGTGTTTTGTCATAATTATTGTCATAGAAGTGTCATAAGTATGACAGGAAAAAAATTCGTTCGGCCCAAAATGTCATGGATGTGTCTTTTTTTGTAGTGGGAGAAGGAGCAGCCAAAGCCTTGGCCCGCCTCCCTTCTTCCTCCATACAGCTCCAGGAGCAACCCTGTACTGATACATATCAACTACACTCGGCAGGACTAGGGGTGTTATCTCTCCGGAGAGCCCCGAACCTGGGTATGTCTTGCGTCCCGCACTCGCTCATGCCGACCTCGCCTCTGGAGCCCACCAGTGCCCTTGAGCCTCCTCCTATCTTTAGCCATCCCTTGGCATCTGCCGTGCGCCCACCACGACAGGGTCCAATGAAAATCTTTTGTGACAATACTGGAGCAATTGCCTTGGCGAAGCAATCCAGATTTCACAAGAGAACCAAACACATCAAGAGACGCTTCAATTCCATCCGCGATCAAGTCAAGGAGGGAGACATAGAGATTTGCAAAATACATACGGATCTGAATGTTGCAGCCCCGTTGACTAAGCCTCTTCCATGAGCAAAACATGATCAACACCAAGACTCCATGGGTGTTAGAATCATTACTATGTAATCTAGATTATTGACTCTAGTGCAAGTGGGAGACTGAAGGAAATATGTCCTAGAGGCAATAACAAAGTTGTTATTTATATTTCCTTATATCATGATAAATGTTTATTATTCATGCTAGAATTGTATTATCCGGAAACTTAGTACATGTGTTAATACATAGACAAAAACAGAGTGTCCCTAGTATGCCTCTACTTGACTAGCTCGTTAATCAAAGATGGTTAAGTTTCCTGACCATAGACATGTGTTATCATTTGATGAACGGGATCACATCATTAGCGAATGATGTGATGGACAAGACCCATCCGTTAGCTTAGCATTATGATCGTTTAGTTTTATTGCTATTGCTTTCTTCGTGACTTATACATATTCCTCTGACCATGAGATTATGCAACTCCCGAATACCGGAGGAACACCTTGGGTGCTATCAAATGTCACAACGTAACTGGGTGATTATAAAGATGCTCTACAGGTGTCTCTGAAGGTGTTTTTTGGGTTGGCATAGATCAAGATTAGGATTTGTCACTCCGTGTATCGGAGAGGTATCTCTGGACCCTCTCGGTAATGCACATCACTATAAGCCTTGCAAGCAATGTGACTAATGAGTTAGTTGCGGGATGATGCATTACGAAACGAGTAAAGAGACTTGCCGGTAACGAGATTGAACTAGGTATGATGATACCGATGACCGAATCTCGGGCAAGTAACATACCGATGACAAAGGGAATGGCGTATGTTGTTATGCGGTTTGACCGATAAAGATCTTCGTAGAATATGTAGGAACCAATATGAGCATCCAGGTTCCGCTATTGGTTATTGACCCGAGATGTGTCTCTGTCATGTCTACATAGTTCTCGAACCCATAAAGTCCGCACACTTAACGTTCGATGATGATTTGTATTATGAGTTGTGTGTTTGGGTGACTGAAGTTTGTTCGGAGTCCCGGATGAGATCACGGACATGACGAGGAGTCTCGAAATGGTCGAGAGGTAAAGATTGATATATTGGAAGGTTATATACGGACACCGGAATGGTTCCGAAGAGGTTCAGGGATTTATCGGAGTACCAGGAGGCTATCGGAACCCCCGGGAAAGTTAATGGGCTTTATGGGCCATAGTGGAGAGAGGGAGGAAGGCCACGGGAGGTGGCGCGCGCCTCCCCCTGCCCAATCCGAATTGGACAAGGGGTGGGGGCGCGGCCCCCCTTTCCTTCTCCCTCTCCCCCCTTTCCCCTTTCCCCCTCTCCGTTGGAAGGAAGGGGGGCGAATCCTACTAGGAGTGGAGTCCTAGTAGGACCCCCCCTTGGCGCGCCTCCTCCTCCCCTCCTTTATATACGGGGGCGGGGGGCACCCCAAAGGCACAACAGTTATTCTCTTAGCCATGTGCGGTGCCCCCCTCCACAGTTTACTCCTCCGGTCATAGCGTCGTAGTGCTTAGGCGAAGCCCTGCGCGGATCACATTACCATCACCGTCACCACGCCGTCGTGCTAACGGAACTCTCCCTCGACCCTCTACTGGATCAAGAGTTCAAGGGACGTCATCGAGCTGAACGTGTGCTGAACATGGAGGTGCCGTACGTTCGGTACTTGGATCAGTTGGATCGTGAAGATGCTCAACTACATCAACCACGTTAACCTAACGCTTTCGGTCTACGAGGGTACTTGGACACACTCTCCCCGTCTCGTTGCTATGTATCTCCTAGATAGATCTTGCGTGATCGTAGGAATTTTTTTAAAATTGCATGCTACGTTCCCCAACAGAACCACACTTCATGGTGGATGAAGAAATGCAAATTTGCCCCTTGAGTCCTAACTCGGCATCAAAGAAGTGCTATGTCAATGATGGATGTGGGGAAAGCGACGTCGAAGAAATAGCACCAATGAAGCCCTTCTCTGGCGACGAAGAAATCAGTTGCGGCGCTAGGGTTTGAGAGTAGAGCTCGAGAGCTAGAGCGATACGAGCCCGAAAGCAGTCAAAAGAAGGACTACGACGAGAGGGGTATTTATAACCCAAGGTATGAAGAGGTGGCCTACCTCTCCATTCTGTGGGTGGAAATTGGTTTGGCCGTTCGCATTCAAGAAACACGTGTCAGAAAATACTTATCCAAGCGATGAGCTCGGAACAGTGATTAATGTGGCATCTGCCAATAGTTGAACATTTAAAGTTTATTTGCAATTTCTTCACCGACAAGAACATGACGAAGAATTATTCCTATAAAGGATGTTGGAGTACCCGCCTCCCCGGAGCCTCCACGGGCGAGAGTGCCCTCAGCATCGTCCGTTACACCAGGGCCTTGCGCGGCTGGCTCCATGCTGCGCTCTGCGCCGCCCGATCTCCGCGGCCGCCCCACGCAGCCCGTTAGAAAGCTTTATCACAATTTATATAAAAAAATCACATTATATTTTTGGCACACAATTACTATTTTTTACAGTGTATACAACATTATTAGAAACTTCATTTTTTAGAAATATTATTAGAAACTTCATGACGCACTGAATACAATTATAAGGTCCGAAAAGTTCATTTCGGCCACAAAGGCGACTGTAGCCCGTTAATTATTCGGCCCAGTAGCCGAAATTACCTAAAGGGGAACAAGCAAACCATGGTCGTAGCCCACGTACAAAATGGGCCCCCCTAAGGCGCTCGAAGTCCGAGCAGCAGCCCAGCCTACCGCTGCTCCGCCTCACTGTCGGCGGCGTGCTGAGGAAAGCTGCCGGCGGTGTTTGTTGCCGCAGCGGCCATGAGGTGATGACGGCGACGCACGGCACGTAAGCTGCACTCGCTGTCATCCTTTCTGTTCGGCGCCGAGCGCCTCGATCCCGCGCGTCTCTTCCGAAGAAGATGACGACGATGCGGCAACTTGAGGCGCGTCGCCACGTTCGCCATCGCCTTTCGAGTGAATCGAGGGGCAGGAGCACCAAGCCCACGCAGGGCGACCGGTGATGGAGAACGCGGGCATCGTCTTCCTTAATTTTCGGCATGAGAAGTTGAGGGCGGCGCGCGCGGCATGGAGAACGCGGGCGTCGTCTTCCTTGATTTTCGGCTGCTCCAACGCACGCGGCGGCGCAAGTGAGCATCCCGAGCCCTCTACTGTTGGGGATTTTCTTAAGGTTCGGGGTTAGAGAGAAATCTATGGCTAGGGTTCCTAAATTGGGGAAAACTTGTACGGTTTTCAGTTTGCAATTCCCCTCCTACTCAATTGTTACGAGCCGTGACTAATAACCAGAAAAACAGTAGGAGCTAATTTCAAGCACTCGGGATTGAAGAGAAGGCAATGAACGATACATGTTCAACACTTAATCATGAAGATTAGGCCTATCGCTTAAGAAAATAGCATCAAGGTAGGCCTGATTAGTATTCTCAAGAGAGATCAAGGGGCTCATGATACCAATGATAGAAATAATACTTTAGTGTTAATTTAACATAAATAGAATCTTGACCTCATGATTAGAACACGCTAAACAGAGCGGAAGCATGTGTACCTGAGATGGGCGTAGCTGTTGGAGGCGAAAACTAGGGAGAATGAAATCAGATTGTTAACTTAATTTATTTCAGGGATGTACATTGACAGGAAGTGCCCATTCACAGGAACTGTTTTATCAGAGGCAGAATTAATGCTGGAACATGCCACAATGCGAAGATGAATAGGACTGTCATTGTCCGCAGGAACTGTCTCCATTTTGTAGAAATATCAGAGGTAAGTGACACACTGGAGGACTTCAGGGCTATCTCTCATTCTTCTTACCTGCTGTGGCATCTAACTTGGAAGTGAACCCTCTGCCTTGTAGGTATGAGAAGAGGCACCCCAGCATTTCTCCTCACATTTCTCCTTTCTTCCGGGTCAAGGAAGGAGACCATGTCATCATTGGCCAGTGCAGGTATTGCTTTCTAGCTGATGTACTTCCTCCATTCTAATGAACAAGGTGCTCACACATCCCAAAATTTAACTTTGACCGTAAATTAGACCAACCAAATATGGGCTATATGTAATAAAAATTATACCGTTGAATTTGTATTGGAAAGAAGTGTTCAATGGTATAATTTGTAAGATACAAAAAAATCAAATTATTGATGTAATTTACGGTCAAAGTTGATTTTTCGGAAGTGTGTGCCTTATTCATTGGGATGGAGGGAGTATTGTCTGGTTCTTTATGATTTCAATTCTGTTGGCCCACCGTAAAATTACTTGGGAATGTGAGGCTTAAAAGTTTCAACCCCGTGCAAGGACTCCAAAGGTATGTCAGTCTTCTGCTTGCTTTAAAATGATTTTACAAATGAAGGGAAACATGAATTCTTTTGTTTCTTGACTTATACTTAACATTCTATGGGAAAATAGTTTGTCATTTCCCCATTGGGGTTGTAGTCCTTGATGTATGCGTTGTATTGCCATTGTCATAACCAAGCAACCTTAAATATTATTTTTTATTTTCTTGGGATGAAAATACTCTTATGTGACAACCGTAAGTTTATTAAATGCACAACGGGGTTTCAGAAACTGGGTGGTTACTTTTATTTCTTCACAACAAATTACCGTGATTCCAGGAACTGTTGGATACCAGTCCCCTGCTTGTTCGGATTCCTGAACTGGGGGACTGGACTTCCATTCGATGCTGATATTTTTTGTACTGTATGTGCTGCAGGCCTTTGTCGAAAACTGTGAGGTTCAACCTCCTTAAAGTCATTCCACCTGTGTCCACAGGCGGCACTGGAAAGAAAACATTCACGGCAGCTTGAGCTTGTCAAAATTAGTATAGGTATAGTCGTATTAGATAAAAGTGCCCACTTAGAATTCGTCTAGCTTTGGTGTTTTGACATCTGGTGCGAGATGTTGAGCCCTCTGTCATTTATCTGAATACGCGCATTAAATGCATCCGTGCAAGTCTGGTCATGCAAATTGTGGCAGTTGTTGCCCAGTGGTTGGCTGGTCCTATGGGCTATGGCAGGCACACTATGAACCTTATTTGAAGCAATAGCATCTATATTCTGTTTATCTCTGTCTTGTGATGGTGACGTGCTATTTCTTTGGTTTACATCTTATTGGGATTAAGGTAACAAAACCTTTTTGCCGACCTCACAATTGGTCTTATTTTTTTCTTTCTTCTGTTTATATGGTTAACCGCGGATGTCAAAACTACTTGAATATATTCATCTTGTTATCTGTTGTCCGAAAGAGATCATCATCCTCACACCTCTTTCGCATGATCTCATGGTTTCCTCTTTTGGATATGGGCATTTGCTAATTGTCGCGGCGAACCAACCTTTGAAGCAACTACTTGATCAGATAATGCCTGGATTCTGACAGTGACATGAACCTACCTTTTCATTTCAGGAAATGCTTCATTGTTTAGATGATAGCTGTTCCTGTGGGCTACTGGCTTGTGCGGGCGTCTCAAGCTTGAAGAAAGGAGATCGGTTGTTTGCAAGGCATGCAATTTAGGCTGCTTCTTAAAGCGCATTTGATCCTGTTAAAATGCCCTCAGACCCATCTCATATTCCGAAGCAATAGTGAGACTTCCAGCCATACAGATGAGCGCCAAAGCCATCTCCCTCTATTGCTGTGTACCTGCTGCATTTCTGCTCTTCTTTGCCCATCTCAATAACCCAACCACTTCATTCGTTCGAGCTCTGCTTGATCTTGCAACACCACTCCTTCCATTTAATTTCCTTACAGTTCATTATTTTTCTAACTATCATCGCCATCGTGGTTCGTATGACCCGCTCTGTGATGATTTCCCGCCAGACTTCCCACCGCCTAACACCGCAGCAACATCGATCTTCTGTGTCGATCCCAACGGCTGCTGCGACTTCACCACAGTGCAGTCCGCGGTTGATGCTGTGCCAAGATCCAGCCAAAAGAGGAACGTTGTGTGGATCAACAAGGGCATCTATTTGTAACCAATTTTTCTTTGATCATACTCCTAACATCACTTCATGTTCAAAGTGCAAAATTAATAAGTGTGCTGTTAATGAAGCTGCATTGTTATTACAGTGAGAAAGTAACAGTCCCTGCTACAAAGCCCAACATCACATTTCAGGGGCAGGGATTTGATCTGACGGCAATCATGTGGAACGACACCGCCAACTCATCACATGGAACCTTCTACAGCGCTTCGGTTTCTGTTTTCGCAGCCGGCTTTGTCGCGAAGAACATCAGCTTCATTGTAACCGCGAACACTGCAGATCATGTTTCAGTTAAGCCACACTGCATGCACCTTGAGTAGCACTCTAACTCTCTTAATCATCTTGACACCAGAATGTAGCACCAATTCCAAGACCCGGAGATGTCGGTGCTCAGGCGGTCGCTCTGAGGATCGGCGGTGACCAGGCGGCATTCTGGGGCTGTGGCTTCTTTGGGGCACAAGATACACTGCACGATGATCGGGGCCGGCATTACTTCAAGGAATGTTTCATTCAGGGCTCCATCGACTTCATCTTCGGAGATGCTAGGTCACTCTATGAGGTGAGTCAAAGTTATTTCTCAAGGACTGGAAGAAAAAGCACTGAGTTCGTTCACTAATTCCTTGCTTCCACATGTGTACTCCTCAGAACTGCAGATTGATTTCCATAGCAGATCCTGTGCCTGCAGGGGTGAGATCCATCACAGGTTCAGTTACTGCACATGCCCGGGAATCCAACCAAGAAAACACCGGGTATTCATTTGTCAACTGCAGCATCGGTGGCACCGGGTGGATATGGCTCGGGCGAGCGTGGAGACCTTACTCCCGTGTTGTATTCGCATACACTTCGATGTCAAATATCATCGCCTCCGATGGATGGAATGATTGGAATGATCCTTCAAGAGATCAGTATGCCTCTCCTGTACTGCTAGTGTTTTCTGGAATCAATTCAGAATGCACGCTAACATCGGTTTGTTCTATGATTTCCATTGCCAGGAGTGTGTTTTATGGAGAGTACAAGTGTACAGGCGATGGCGCACACCTGGCGGGCAGAGTGCCGTACGCTCTTGAGCTCAGCGACGTGCAAGCATTGCCTTACTTGAACACATCTTTTATCGACGGTGATCTATGGCTGAAACCATACTGCGACTCACTAATATCTGCATGAAGTCATAAATTCCCAGTTTAAAGTTATGTAGCATTGTATCACAGACAAGCAAAAGGAACAAGTTAGCACAAATCCATTTGTTGGATTCTCTCACATACCATATAGTACATTAAATCACCTGGGAAAAGTACATCATTTGGAATTTCAGAAATGTATTGATTTCGACAAAGATTGGATTGTCCTCTGTCACTAATCTACATTTACTTGACCTGGTCATTGTAGCTGTAATATGCATATATGAAACAAAAAACAGTCATGGTGAAAGAAATGATCTGCACATTAGATCTAATAAACCAATGAGAGAAAAGGATACATGTCTTTAAGATAGGTTCTCAAGTGTGAGAAGAAAGTTCATAGTTGCAAATCGTTCTGAATACACATTTGGTTGTTGCCTGCTATCTACTCTGCGCTTCGGGTAACATCAGCTGAACAGTTCATTTACATCGCATGAATAACTGGTGAGGTGGAAGAGAGAGAAAGGAAAAAAGAGGTCTTGCCTTCTCTTAGCCAAGAGATTATCTCTAATCAAAGAAAGATAAGATATGCCATACATAAATCAAAGTAACGCTACAATAGTTACCCATAACACGAAAACGCAATTTCTCGCTAATTGCAAGTAATAGTGGTCGCTTGCTCGCCTACACGGTGCCCTGTTGTGGTCTAGGCCAATAGCTAAACTCGCCTACACGCTTTTTTTGTTTACTAGTACATATGCCCGTGCGTTGCAACGAAAGAGATAATTGGCGTGTCCACAAAATGGCATTTACAGAGTGAGGAGTCGCGGTCTTCTCGCAGGTCATGTGTTGCCAGCAAGATCTTGGTGTTTGTGGGAATGATCAGCTTGGTAGTGGTCACCAAACTTGTGCCTAGTTTTTTTCCTCCGAGTCCGCCTTCATCTCGGTGGTGTTCCCTACGTTGCCATTGGGGATCCAGGAGGTTGTATAGTGGTGACTCTCTTCTCCGACAGCGTTGGACAAAGACTTCCAGTTTTGTAGTCAGGTGAGCACGTGGATGATCTTGGGCCGACGATTCACAGAGTTTCGGCCTCATCGATCTGCGATGGGTCAATCAATCGGCTGAACGTTGCTTCAGCTATGGTGCTTCGACGGACCTGGTGTGTGGGGTTGCTTGTCTTCTCTGTGTTCAATGTCTTTAAGCAGCGACGAGCTTCGAAGAAGATGTGTGCAGGGGTGTTCAAAGACTTTATTATTATTTTGCTTTTAGGAGGTCTTTTGCGCTAAGTTTCTAAAACACGTGTGTTTCCAAGTCCTTTTGTCGAGTTTTTAGTGTATGTGCTACATTTGCTCTCTCCAATTAATATGTTTTTTTAAAACATCCATTCATGAACCCACAATCCCATTGTTGATAGTTTTGGTATGACTTTTGTGCAACAATAATGATCAACGCCATCCACGGACGCAGTCCCGTTAATTGTTGGACACCTGGAATTAATTGCAGTGCATAATAATCCTGCATGTTTCATTTTTAAGATCCAATTAATCGCCATGCAGCATCCCGCATTAGAGAGCCAATTAGCCATGTATGCCGCATGCAAGCCCTTTCTTTTTCCAGGCTCTCTTTTCTTTAGACCATCCCACGATTTACTCTACCCAGCATATTCCTCTCCTTTTAAGGATCTCTTTTCTTTCCATGAGCGCACAATTTCCTTTCTTTTACCCAGCATATCCTCTTTTATTTTTTTAACGCTCTCTTTTCTTTACATGAGCCCACAATTTCCTTTATTTTACCCAGAATATCCTTTTTTTTATTTTGGCACGTACGTGCTCACACAATTTCCAACTAACATATGCTTTTTTTTTCATTGACATGTGCCCACAATTTCCTTTAATTCGAGCCAACACCACGGCATAATTTATGGAGTCCCTCTTCTTTTCTTGATGATTGTCAAGATAGCTTCCTTATTTTCGGTTAATCCAGGGACATATAAAAAGTGGTAAGGTTTTGTATAAAGAAAAGAGGTTGGATAATTGCTAACACAAATGCTGGCTAGCTCGGATGGATGTGTCCGTCAATGTAGGTAATTCAGGTCCTGACTTCGATCCTTCTGGGGTGCAAATACTTTTTTCGCTGCTTGTCCGTCCGATGGCAATAAAATTGGCTGGCCCATCAGATGTACCATGGGCCAAGGCCCAGGCGGCCGATCAAAGGTTCATGTGTGTGTGATCGGCAACTTTTATTTAGACAGGAAGAAACATAGATCTAGTTTTAAATTTAAATCTCATCCGTCAATCCGTATGCTTAACATAAAATCAACGGATATAAACGGGTGACGTATGGAGAACTATGAAAGTCTGCTTTCTTTAATATTAGATAAAGATAAAGATATGATTTTTGAAATGTGAAAACACTTCTATTAATTACATGAACATTACACTTGTATGAATAACTTAGTTTTAACATATGTATTTTCAGTAACACACTAATACTTCTAATTATTAAAAAAATTATATATAGATAGTTAGATTATATATTTTGATATTTATGTAAAAAGAACAATTTAGTCGGTAGCACCTGAGCGCTAGCCCAACTACTATCCGCGGCGGGCAATGTTCTCGGTATAACAGACATGTTCTCCCTATCCGACGCTTTGGGGGATGTCCTATGTGACGCATTCTGCGTCAAGTAGGTGTGGCTTCGCACAGAGCAGCTGATTGGCGGGCTTTCTGGCCCGCGATGCGCGCGTTTTGCTGTTTCTCTGCCTGGGCCGGCCCATGAAGAAAACAAATCGGCAGCAAGCATAAAAAAATAGGCGCCCTCCGACGGGACCGAATACAGGATCTCATGAAAGTGATCATGCGCTCCTACCGGTTGAGCTACCAAAGGTATTTGAACATGAAGCAACGTAAATTAGTAACATTATTTAAAATTGCGAACACAGTTTGACAAAATCCCAATTTTTTTCCAAAATTTGAGTAATTTTTTGAACATACGTTTTTTTTCTTCAAAAAATGCAAACAAAATTCTATGAAAAAGAACTAATTTTGAATTTCCCAAACATTTTTGAAATTTGTGAACAATTGTTTAAAGCACGAAGGATTTTTAAATCTTGAGAACAAATTTGGAAGCGCAAACTATTTTTGAAGCAGAACCTTTTTTGAATCTTGAGAACAAATTTTGAAACGGAGAAAGTTTTTGAAAAATCCCGAACAAATTTGGAAGCGCGAACAATTTTTTAAAGCACGAACATTTTTTGAATCTTGAGAACAAATTTTGAAATGGAGAACAATTTTGAAAATGCCGAACAAATTTGAAAACGCGAACATTTTTTGAGTATGTGAACAAAAAATTTAAATCCAGTACATTTTCTGAATTTCGAAAGTTTTGAACTTTTTTGTGTAATGAGAACAGTTTTTGAATTTTGAGAACATTTTTGGAAACACGAAAAAAATTTAAAATTTTCGATTTTTTTGGAAAAAAGAGAAGAAAAGAAAAATAAATTAAAATAAAATCCTAAACATTTTGTAAAGCTGCGAACATGTTCTGAAAAAGAAAAATAAACTTGAAAAATAAAAGGAAACAAAAAAGAAAAAACGTAAAAATGAAAAAGAAACAGAAAATGATAAAAAAAGTAAAGTAAAGTAAACAGAAAGGTGAAAAAAAGTGGAAAACCAGTAAAAGAAAAAAAACTGGTTCACGGAACCGTCTAGAAGGTTCACAAAACCGGAGTCGGCAGTTCGTAAGTGGACCGGCCCAAAAGGATCGCTCGGTGCTCGCGCCTGTGCGAATCGCCGGCAGTTTGCGGCAATGAGCGGTCAATAGGATTTTCCGACGCTTTGTGCGACAGGTTGTCAGGGATTTGCACAGAGCGTTCGTTACTGGGCTGGCCCAAACTGGTCAGAATCGTTATTTCGTTTGGGTGGTTTTCTTCAGTTCTCCTGGGCGGTTTTTGTCGTTTTTTTAAAACAAAATTCTTTCTGTGGTTTACTTCTGGTTTTTCTTCCTTTATTTTTTCATCTCATTTGTTCTTTTACATTTTTAAACCATATGAACAGCTTTAAAATACTCAAACATATTTTAGAGCAAGTTTTCTGAAAAAAAGCAAGCACATTTATGTTTTAAATTCATGGAATTGTATTCGTGAACGTTTGACAGTTCATAAATATTTTCTAGAATACATGTACATTTTTGCAAAATTAAGTATTTTTATTCATATTTTTTGCGGAAAACTGTCGATCTATTCATTTTCAATCATGGTGGTACAACGAACACCAGAAATAATAAAAGTTATATCCAGATTCATAGACCATCTAGCGACTACAAGCACTGAAGCGAGCCGAAGGTGCGCCGCCGTCATCGCCCCTTCCCCGCCGGAGCCGAGCACAAGTTGTTGTAGTAGACAGTCGGGAAGTCGTCGTGCTAAGGTCCATAGGACCAACGCCCCAGAACAACAACCGCCGCCGATGAAGAGAGTTTTAGATCGGAAGGATCCAACCTGAAGACACGTGAACAAAGACCGGATATGAGCGGATCCAACAAAGACAACCACCGACCAAATCTCGCGAGATCCGCAGGAGACACACCTTCACACGTCCTCCGACGATGCTAGACACACCATTGGGACGGGGACTAGGCACGGAGAACCTTATTCCATCTTCAAGAAGCCGCCGCCGTCTCGTCTTGTTGAGCAGGGCACAAACCCTAACAAAACTTGAAGAAGCACCTGAAAACGGAGCCCTCCCGCCAGCAAGGGCCATGATCCACCGCGCACCCATGGCCCTAAGGCCACAGGTGACATGGGAGATCGGCGGCGTCGCCGACGGGAGGCAGAAACCCTAGCCGCCTTTTCTTGGAGGAGGGACAAAGGGAGGAGTTTCCACTCAGACCACCCCAAGTATTTTTTATTCATGAATGAACACTTTTTAAAATTAGATGAACACTTTTTATATATCCATGAATATATTTTTAAAATAACATGAACAATTTTCAAAACTCAAATGCTATATGGTGGCATGCTTATGGACACGAGACACGTACACCTCTCTACTCAAGCATTGTAATACCAGATCATTCAGTGCTCACTAAACACAAAAATAATTGACATCAGCGACATGTAAAGCAGTTTTTGAAATTTTAAAATCCATTACTTTCAAACCACTCGGCCATTTGTTTCTTTGAAGAAACTAATGCATGCCCTACATACGAACACAAAACAACTTTAATGATATGTGAGCAACTATTTCTCAAACGTGCTTTCATAACTGAGTAGCCTTTCCTACTTATAAATTTTGGAGTTGATGGTAAGCTCACATGTGGGACCAACAACCTTCACCAATAGAAAAGCACCTCTACACATATGTGGGACTAGAAAGCTTTCAAGAGACATAAATAAACAAATATATTTAATCGCATATGGAACCTAATACAAACAAAAATACAGTTCTACTTTCTTGTTAGGCCAATATCTCTAGAAGGCACAAATAACAAATGATAAACTCGACTCCAACTCAACATTATGCTCATTTTCAATTTCTCTTCTATATTAAGTTCTTCCGGTTATATATTACACAACAAGTGAGTGAACAAATTGTAGTTCTAAAAGACAATAGACACTGTCATCTGTCGATCCATTATCTTGTGCAGTCAACTGAGTAAGGCATATTCTTGTATGTTTCAACATTCAAAATGCTATGCCTCTTGCATGACATACTATTTTTTTGATAAAGGGTTGATTTTATTGACTCAAAAGAAGCAACAAGTGGATACACACTCAAATAGCGCACACCCGGCTTCTGCATAGTTAGAATGCATACAGACAACATAAACACACGCACACAAAACAAGCTAGCAAATGACATAGTCATATAAGACCAAAGCTATCTGTACGTGGGGAATAAAGAAAAATCCAAAGTGGTTAGATCCGTGATTGAAAAATTACAAATGACCATATCCACACCAATCAGCTCATGACACCACACAGATCACAAGATTTTTCAGCAGCAACGCCTTCAAGAAGGGAGCGATACTTAAGCATCGTCATCACCGAATCCAACCACATGGCCAGAATCTAGGTTTTCACAAGACATACTATGATTGCTTAAGATTCTCAAATGCTCACCTCATGTCTTTTAATTGTATTCTGGCTCTTTTCAATCGTGAACCACGTGCATAGGCTGCAAGACAGACGATTTCCTAGTCAAGTGACCTAGCTCCTCGTATCTTATAGCTTTGTAGAAATGCAAGGGGCATTGTGCTAGTGTATAAGTCTACAACACTAATCTCCCTAATTTTAAAGTGCTCACAATCAATTGAGGTCTTCAATTGAAATTGGGTCATCCGATTTTGATCGGGTCAACAATTTCACAAAGCTCTCTCATTCAATTCTTTTATACTGTACATACAATAGGTTTCCTAATTTTTAAGGCCTCACAATTACTTGAGGTCTTCAATTTAAAATTGAGTCACTCAATTTTGAGTGGGTCAACAATTTCTCAAGGAGTTCTCGTATTCAATTATTTTAATTCACTATTGTTCCCTAATTTTGAAACTCTTCAATTCGATTGAGATATTCAATTATGGATTTGGTTGATGATTTTGATTGGGCCAATCATTTTGTAAATCAACCAGATGCAACCCGCCCATAAAAAAATATCAATCCTGCGCACCCTCCCACCACCTAGAAAAAAACGCCACCATGATGATACTGTAGCACTATATAATACATGCAACTATAGATGCAGAAATTTCTCCACATAAATATGAGTTTCTTAGCGAATAACACATAATCACATCGAGAAAGGCCACCAAATCATTGAATTATAAAAAGTTAAAACACACTCCATCATCTCCCCGCCCCGCCAAACAAACTATTCCGCCAGTTCCAAAATATAGGGGTATTAGTTTTTCTGGAAGTCAAATTCCTTTAACTTTGACCAAGTTCAGAGCCAAAAATGTCAATATTCACAATATTAAACAAAAAACATGGAAATTCATTTCATGATGAATTATACCGATTTGGTATTATGGATTTTGATATATATCTCTACAAATTTGATCAAACTTAAAAAGATTTGCCTTTAAAAAGATATAATACACCTTATATAAAATAGAGTGAGTAATGTTTTTAAGAAACCCAACAATAGCAACGGCGCAACAAAGCGCACCCAACCTTTCTAGTTTAGACGGTTTCCTACTCGAGTGACCTAACTCCTCGTATCTTATAGCTTTGTGAAAACGCGAGGGGCATTGTGCTAGTGTATAAGAGATTATTGACTTATTGTTGTGGTAGAAAATAGGTCTGATCTAGAAATTCGTATTTGTACCACAAACTTGCTTTTCGTGACTGAAAGTTGCTTCTGAAAAAATATTCATTGGAATATGCCCTTGCGAGATTTACATTGAAGGATCTTGGCGTGAGAAACACAATATGAAACGGATTTAACTGGGACACCCGATTTGGAAGCAATGCATTTTTTAAACGTTCAAAACAGTTTTGCATGTCTCTTACATCATCTATTTTATTAATATTTGAATTGTTGTTGATTCTGATTTGTAGTGCCACGTGCAGGGGCCAACGGATGCAAAAGGCACATGAACGCGCCCTAGATGCATCTTTCTATAAATAAATGAACACGTTTTGAAATTATATGCATATTTTTTAATGTGTAAACACTTTTTTCAAATATGTGAACAAATACATTTTAACTACATACCTAGCGTGAGAGGCTGAATTGGTCTTCCGACTATGTGCTGCTACGAGCGTCACATTGGTGAACTCTAAGGGCATCTTCATCGCTGATCCTTAAATCGTCTGCATTCGTCCGTAGCGCGCTGTCCGAACGTGTTTTGCCATTCAGTGTGGTACCCCATCCATCCGTGGACCGATTCGGATGTCATTTTTCTCGCAAGCCGGAAGGGGAGGGGGGCTGCGCTTTGCGGGCATCCAGACCACTGCCACGCATGCGTATGACCACCTGGTCCCACCAAAAACCCTCTCCCTCGCCCATGCCCTTTCTCGCCCGAAGTGGTTTTACTGCATTCATATCGCTCTAGAGCGCTAGCACCACATTGATGTTGACCCAGAGCGGACGTGGCCTTTCACTGGCGTCAGCATTGAAGTGGCTCACCGGCTAAGAGCACCGCTCGCGCCGTGTCCCGGTCTCCATGCATGTTCAATGGCAGAGAGGCGTTACTAGACGGGACGGGACAAATATCTACCGCACTCAAACAGGCTGCCTGTCCCCCCGTCTGCCGTCATTAAATAGGCACGTCGACCGAGAAACCAACTCCGGCCCCGCATTGACACATCCCGCCCCTTGGCCTTATCGGCATCCACTATCTAAATGAGGCCACACCGGGCACAAACCGTACCACAAAACGTCTCCTCCACATGATCCTCCGTAGACCACATCCGCCATGAGCATGACTACGAGCAGTAAAACGTTGCGGGAGAGCCTCTCGACGGAGGAGAAGCACGTGGTGGCCCGTGGCTGGCAGGGCCGTCGTGCCAGGCAGATAGAGGCCAGGCATGCTGACCAGCTCCCCGAAGGTCTTCGACGATGACCCGACGATCGAAATGGGCTCCCACGATGACTCGACGCCCCTGCCTGTGCCGGTCCATGTTGGCTTGACCATGAAGTAGGCGCATGCGCACTTCAATGACGCCATGGCGGAGAGAGCAACCAGCGGCCTTGCCGTTGTAGGCGTTTCGGTAGGCGCAGGAGGAGCAGCGATACAACCTCTACCTCCTCGAGCAGCACCGGTTGACGAAGGGCCAAATCTACTGCGAGCGCGTGAATGAGGAGGCGGTGGCGCCATGGCATAGAACCCCAATTTTGTCGTTGAGCAGCAGGCACCCTACGAGTCCGCGTGCACTCAAGCCGCTCGCAACTCGGTCGCGACGCATCTGCCGCGGAGGCAGGGCTGGCGGCGCAGGTAATCGCGGTTGAGAATGCCAACAGTTGCGTGCCCTTCGCGCCGCCAACGACACGTCATTGATGCTGGTGGCATGACGAGTGTGTTGTCCCATCCACGTCCATCATCGACCTCACATCCAACGATGACAGACGGTTTGTGGACTCCGACGAGGAGGAATAGGGCATAGGAGGTGGCAAAGCCTCAGGTCCGAGTCTCATGTCCTACTCTCTGTACATCAGGGGACTCAGCCGGCCGCCAGACATGGACACGGCCGCCCAACATGGGCACGGAGGACATGCGCCGCCTTAGATTTAGACTAGGTTTAGGTCCGATCGCTTTTTTTAATGAAATGTGTTGAAAATATAACGAATGTACTATTGTTTAGATGAAAATCATCTGGTTTGTATGTAATTTGTCCGGTTTGTTAAAATACGGTTTGAAATGTAGACGGGCTTGGTTAGATGCCGACTCCTGTATCACTGTATGTGGACCCGACCATACGCATCCACAGAGGGATATAGTGTCCGATTTGGGGTCAGTGTTGGAAATGCCCTAAGATACATATGTGCTTGGCCATATTCTCAATAGATTGTTCTTCTTTAGAACCTTCTTGGAGTTTCTTACTTACACTTATTTCGTCAAGTTGTCGATGAAACTCATAGGAGGGATGTGTTGTGGACCAGGGTCAATAGAAGGCAATTGGGGACGATTTTCTTTGGTACAGTTTTCCTTTTGTATCAGTTTTCCTGTTTTGACTGGCCCAAGTGGTAGTGGTCATTTGATATTGATTTTCTTTCCTGCACCATCGGTTTTGTTCAAGTTTTCTTCTCCATTATTTCTTTTCCTTGCTTTTGTTTTTCCCTTTTTGCTTTTTCTTATTTCTTTTCTTTCCATCGTCAATTCTTTTGTATGCCGATTTACTTTTCCGGAGCATTGGTTTTGTTCAGGTTTTCTTCTCTGTTTAGTTCATTTATTCGGATTTTTTTCCTTTGGGTTCTTCTTATTTCTTTTATTTCCCTTTTCAATTTTTTTGTTTTTTCCCCTTTTTTTGTTTCCTCCTTTCTACCATTTCTAAAAGTCATGAACAAGTTATAAATCCAAAAAAAATTCTATAGTTTTCGACTATTTTCAAAATAAAGGATACATTTAATATCCGAAAACATTTTTTTAAATCCATGCATTTTTAAAAACTTTGATAATTGTTTCTTAATTATTGATCATTATTAAATATATTGAAATTTTTTAAAGATTCAAAACATTTTTGTAGTACACGAAATTTCTTAGAAAAAATTTAAGAACATTCTTAGAAATCAAGCAATTTTTTAGTTTCGAGAATATTTCTAAAAATTCAAGAACATGTTTTAAATCAATTAAATAACCATTTTAAATTTGTGTATTTTTTTAAAATGGTTTTGATCTTTTTTACTTTCTACTACGACTGATTTTTTTTTTCTGAGAAATACAATTGGAGAAATGGAGAAGGAAGAAAAAAGCAATCAAGGTGAAAACAAACGCTCCACGCACCAAGGTGGGCCTGCTGAAAATGCAACCTCCTATGTGTTTGATCACCATTTTGATGTAACGTGCGTCAAACACTCGTTCCGCCCTTCTCAATACCTAAATTTGGAAGCATATTTTTTAAAATCTGGAACATTTTTTGGACTTGGCAGCATTTTTTGAATTCACAAACATTATTCAAATTCGCTTACATATCGTCAAAAAAAAATTTCAATTCAGACACAATTTTTGAATTCATGAACTTTTTCCGAATTCACATCATTTTGAAAATTTTCAAACATTTTTAAACTTACGAATATTTTTGTGAATGTGCATACTTTGTTTTTTGAATTTATGAACCTTTTCTGAAATCATCAACAATTTTTAAAATTATGTACATGTTTTGAATTCAAAACATCAAATTTGTGTATAATTTTCAAAATTGAAATTGTTTTAGAATTCATGAACATGTTTTTCAAATCATGAATATTATTTTTATATCGGCGAGCATTTTTCCAGATTTTCTGAACATTTTTTAAATTTGTGAAAAACTTTCAAATTCTTGATTTTTAGATTTTGTTGAACATTTTTTGAATTCATTTAAGAAAAAGGAAACAAACATAACAAAAAGGAAAAAAAAATGCGCCTTGCGCCCTACACTAGGCGGGCCCAAAGCCGTGCAAGGGGAGGAGGGAGTCCGAGTGAGTGTGGCTACACGTTTGCTTGTAGTTCATCGCTTTATGCAGGGTTATCTCTAACGGCAATCACCAAACAGACCTCTCAAATGTCCGCAGAGAGCCGGTCGGGTGGAGGCCCTCCAAATCCCTCATTTTCTGGACTCTTACTTGTACCAATAGTGGGCCAGAACAATCAAGAGGAAAAAATATGAGTGTGAGGGAGACGTGGCCCAACTAGAAGTGGGTCGGGCAGGTCATTCAGACTCTCCTATAACTCGATTTGAGAATGCTTTTTGTTATTTCAGACATCCAAATCAATCGACAAATATTTGATAAATAACGTTAAAGGCCTAAGAGTGTCCGAACCCCTCAGTCCGAACACATAGGAAAGATTTGATAAGTCGCGTTGCAGATGCCCTTAGGATAGGAGGTCCATTCTCAATACATGTGTTTGATACGTCTCCAACGTATCTATAATTTATGAAGTATTCATCCTGTTATTTTATCATTCTTGAATGTTTTACAATCATTTTATAGCAACTTTATATCATTTTTTGGGACTAACTTATCGACCCAGTGCCCAGTGCTAGTTGCTGTTTTTGCTTGTTTTTTACAACGCAGGAAATCAATATCAAACGGAGTCCAAACACCTCGAAACTTGTTGGAGATTTTTTTATGGACCAGAACACCCAAAATGGGCCATAGCAGCACCTGGCGGGTGCCCTGATGGGGGCACAACCCACCAAGGCGCGCCGGGGGCCCAGGCGCGCCCAGGTGGGTTGTGCCCACCTCGGTGGCCTCCTGCACCCCCTCTTTACCCTATAAATTCACAAATATTCCAAAACCCTTCGGGGTTAACCTAGATCAGAAGTGCCGCCACCGCAAGGCTCTGTAGCCACCGAAAACCAATCTAGACCCGTTCCGGCACCCTGCCAGAGGGGATCATCACCAGTGGACATCTTCATCATCCCGGCGACCACCACGATGAGGAGGGAGTAGTCCACCCTCGGGGCTGAGGGTTTGTACCAGTAGCTATGTGTTTAATCTCTCTCTCTCTCTCTCTCTCGTGATCTATATCATGGGCTTTGTTAACATAGATGGATCATATGATGTTTCTCCCCTCTATACTCATGTTGTGATGAATTGAATCTTTACCCTTTGAAGTTTTGTCTTGTCGGATTGAATATTCAGATATGAGAACACATGATGTATGTTATGGCACTCAACTTGCGGATTCCCGAGGTGACATTGGGGTAAGCTATGCATAGGGTTGATGCATGTCTTTACTATCTTTTCTCCGATAGAAACTTTGGGGTCTCTTTGTAGTTCTTTGTGTGGATTGAATATTATGATCATGAAGTTGTTTGATGCATATCGTAGAATTAACTCACGGATACTCGTGGTGACATTGGAGTATCTAGGTGACATTAGAGTTGGTTGATGTGTGTCATATGGTGTTACTTTAGTACGAACTCTTGATTAGATCGATCGGAAAGAATAGCTTGCGTTATTTTAGTACGAACTGTAGGATAGATTGATCAAAAAGAATAGCTTTGAGGTGGTTTCGTACCCTACAAACAATTTCTATCTTTTGTTCCCCGCTAATAGGAACTCGGGAGTGATTCTTTATTGCACTTTGAGGGATAATCATATGATCCAACTATGTTAGCATTGTTGAGAGGTTGCACTAGTGAAAGTAGGGACCATAGGCCTTGTTTTCAAGCATTGCAATACCGTTTTTGTGCCCGTTTACTATTTGCTACCTTGCTGTTTTTATTTATTCAGATTATAAAAATATATTTCTACCATCCATATTACACTTTTATCACCATCTCTTCGCCGAACTAGTGCACCTATACAATTTGCCATTGTATTGGGTGTGTTGGGGACACAAGAGATTTCTTGTATTTGGTTGCAGGGTCGTTTGAGAGAGAGCATCTTCATCCTACACCTCTCACGAATTGATAAACCTTAGGTCCTTCACTTGAGGGAAAATTGCTACTGTCCTACAAAACTCTGCGCAAGGAGGCCCACCACGTGTCTACAAGAATAAAGTTGCGTAGTAGACATCAGTGTTTCTCATCTAAAAAAAGGTACATGTGATTTTCAAATGGATTTTTTCTTGCTAACTTCATGTTTACTCTTTTCCTGGGCCTCATGAATTGGGGCCCTATCAACTGGGCCGGAAAGGAGTCCGAATCGTTGCACGTTCACATTTTGTCATGAGAAACATAATATTTCAGAGTCTTTTTTTGTCTTGAGGGTTTTATTTGAAATCCAAATAAAAGTGCCTCGTCGAAAAGAGAACGAATGAAGACATAGATGCAGGAGAGCGAACATCCTAGACATGATGACAGCCGATCTAGACTATCTCGTCGACCAATTTTTCATGGGGATCGATGCTAGAACTAGTTTGAAAATTGCTTGAAAGTTGAATATGTGGGAATACGATAGGTGGGTCCACTCCAGTCAATTTATTCCAGGCAACAGCTGTCCCGGACGACCGAGTTGTCCCTTCCAGCATACACGGACCTTGCCACTCTCTCTCTCTCCTATTTTT
>NC_057805.1:447199941-447219290 GCF_018294505.1 Triticum aestivum | reverse complement strand
GACTCCAGACTCCCGCAACACGAGTTCGACTCCGAGTTTTGCGCCACCGAGAAGTACCAAAAGCTGAGTTGTGTGCATAGGCACACTCCCGCTTGACGTGTATGCACAGAGGGATTCGACATTGGCAGGCGGTTTCTCAGTTGCCCCTTAGAGATTAGTGCTAATTAAGTTCATCATTTTACTATAGTTAATGCCACCGCTCATCCAGAATACTATTTAACATTGGCAGGGATATGAGGCTTGTGCCTTTGTTAACTGGCTGGATGAAGAATGGCATGGCAGGGCTCCGAGTGTTATCACCAAGCTCGCAGAAGATAACGTAAAGCTGAAGAAGAAACTGGCTGATCTGGAATGTACAATCAGTATGATGAAGCAAGAAAAAATCAATCATAGGCAACAGATGAAAGCAAGAGACAAGAAGGAACTAGCATGTGTAGTTGTGGTTGTCGCATTAGCCATGTTCTATGTGCTATTTGCAATGATGATTAGGGGTTTTGTTTGACAGTATTGCTAAAGCACAACCAGATGTGCTCTAAGTAATGCACATCTAGGTCCTATATATGCCATTGATGTTACACGAAGATTCGTGCAGATATTTTTCTTTGTCTTTTTTCTTTTCCTTTCTAGTTTGATTATTACTGGCTTTATCAATAAGAAGAGCTCAATGTATTGCTTGCCAACTGTCCTACTCCGTTCGTACCGGTACCGGTGCATAATCCCAAAACTTGTTCCTTGTTTTTGTCCTGAAAAGGAAACCAGCCAAATAGCCAATAGGAGTCCTGCGCAACCCGGGGAATTTGGAGCGACTGGGTACAAATAATTATGGTTAATTATATCAGTGGTTAGATAATACGTCAACCCCCACTTCAATCCCCGCTTCAATTGGTAGTTCCTCTTCTCTGCATACCCCGCTTAAGTGTCCACCATCTTCATCGTCCCTGGCAGGCCGCGCTACACACTGGCACACACTCTGTAGCCATGTCAAGCGATAGCGAGGACGACAGTTCGGCCAGCAGTCTGGCGCCCGATGATAGGTCAACATCGGAATCATCCCGCTCGTCTTCCATGAGTCCGGCGTCGAGCCCAGACCTCGATTATATCCGGTTCATGGAAGGGACGCCGCCTCCGGAGTCGTTAGACGACAACCAGACGGACGAGGAGCCGTCGGAGGACGAAGAAGAGGACGACGATGATGATGAGGAGGAATGGTCGAACAAGGAGGAGGACGACGACGACAGCAACGACGATGACGACGGCGGCGGCGATGAAAAGCCAACGGTCAGCGGCAAGAAGCATCCTTGCCAAGACGATGTCGCGGGGCCATCCAACAAGAACAACAAGAAGAAGAAGGAATAAATTAAGCAGGCTGTATATATCTTTGTTTGTCCTGTCAATCTCATCGCGGACGGTTAGTAATATGTATTCGACAGAGATCTTCTACATGATCGCCAACAGGTTGGTTTGTTGAACTGTGTGCCCTGACGAGCACACAATTCACAAAAAAAAGACTGTATGGGCTGTCTATAATGATCGCACACAATTCTGATTATCGACATGTTTGCCGGGTATCACACACATCTTGTTACGCCGAATCGTTTGTGTTCACCTCACTCATCGCAAACGGTTCATCAGAGTGAACTGTATGTCGTATATCGCACACACCTTGATATGGCTGCCCATTTCTGTTGTTCTGTCTCATCGCAAACAGTTTGTACAGATCAACCGTATGCCCCTCATCGCACACGCAACTAAAATATGAACCGTGTTTGATCTATCATTCATCGTAAACGTTTTGCATCATTTCTGGCGGTTTTCATACAGCACCGTTTGCAATTATTGCATCGCACACAGTTTCTCGTAGGGTCTCTGATCATAGTGTCGCGTTAGCAGCATCCTGCAGTAGTGAAAATTGATTCAAATTTAGTCCATATGGTAGACGACAATATATATGTTCATAGGGTGAGTAAAATGTTCATATATGATGGAAGATCAAAATGTAGGACTACATCCATTATAAACCGCAAGGTCACCTAACGATATATTCAAATTCAACATAACGTGGATTCCAAAATTGAAATTCGAGATCCTGGCATTTGTAATCATATAAAAAGGGACATGACTCTTTCTTTTGGTGGGACTTGATTTTTTTTGTTGTTGCTAAGGGAAGTGCGAATCGATTTGGTACTATACAGGGTAATCTTGTTCTCCAGATTTTTTTACATTTTTCTTGTAGTTTTTTCAATGACATCTATAGCAATATAGTAAAAGGGGACATGACTCTCTTGTGTCTTGTATGAATTGTTTTTTTTGTACACGTTAAGTTTGTTCTGCCGAACAAGGAATCCGCGCCTTGTTATCCCGAAATTTTCAAGCTTGAGTATCTTTTATCTCATCTGCTTTGAAACTCCCGCCTCTTCAACCCGCTCCGCGCCTTGTTATCCCAAAATTTCGACGCGCGCGAATACTCCCTCCTCATCCGAAATCGGTCCCGCAGCCCAGACACGCGAAATCCCCCTTCTACCCCTCAGTCGGAAATGCCGGCTCGACATCACGGTGTCAAAACCGGTGGGGGTACGCTGGTAACTTACCCTACATTTCGGACAAGCGCGTCCCTAAGCCATGGCTCCCCCTACCTTCCCCTTCATCCCCCCCATTCATGCACCGAGGCCGCCAAAACCTGCGAAACCCCACGCTCCTCCGTCGGCCTCCCGACCGCCGCCCAGCCGGAGACTCTTACCCAACGACGTCGTCCACCGCAATAGCTCGCCATCCCTCATCCACCGCACTGGATGAGGATCCGTCATCGATCTCGTCGTCCCGCCGGATCAGTCGCCCCGTCCTCCACCTCCAAGGAGCTGCCCCGATGTTCGCCTCGTCTATCGCGCCACCTCCATCCCCACAGCACCGTCTTGACCTGCCCCACCGGAACCGCAGCACCCTCACCAATTCCTCCAATGAAGCCGAGGCCCACTCGGCGCCACCAAGGAGGTTCTGCACCCACCGCTGCATTTTATCTTTTATTCGATCTCACGGGGCTGCCGGTGCTCGATACCGAGCAGCCATGGCGGGTCTCCATCGACGGCACCGTTGCCGGCCACTTCATCCACGGCGTCTCTCCCCCATGTCATTGCTTCCTCGGCGGCGACTTCCACACCAGCACTAGCTGCAGCTGCTCCGGCTCTCGCTCACGCTGCGGCTCTTTTGTTGTTGTCGGTCGCGCTGTTGCACTGCTCTTGCTTTCGTTCGTGCTGCTGCTCTTCTCTGCTATTGTTGTCGGTCGCGCTGCTGCTCCGCTCTTGCTCTCGTTCGTGCTGCTGCTCTGCTCTTGCTCTCGCTCGCGCTGCTGCTGCTACATGACCTCCGGCAGCTACAAGAGTTGGGTGGGCAACAAACAGTAGATGATCCATTCTCTACCTTTTTAAAACTGAAGCTATAATCTACCTGCTATCATTAGTTTTGGATCTATCCACTCGTTTGCTACCATCACTCTTGATTTCTGCATGCACCCCTTAGGCCTTACAAGATCTAACTATTTTTTTATTATGCATGTCAGTTATTGTAGACAATCATACTGAACATGTAGAGAAAAAGAGAAGACCGTTGCGTGGGAATATAATGTCATGCAGACGCCGCTCCATGGTGGGCGAAGTGCCCCCCCCCTCCCGCCATTCCAGATTGTATTCTAGAGGAAGATAACTGTTCAGATGGGGATTTAGAGGGAGCCGACCACTCCTATTTACCACCTGAGGTGTTTGCTCTAACCTGGCATGCTTATGTTGGTCATATCATGCATATGGCGCCTCGCATTCCTTGCATTATACATCTTATATGTCATCAGCTCAGTTTAGATTTGCTTTGTGTGAATGCACCTGTTGTCGGATCACGGGTTCCGGCAAAAACCCTTAAGGTTCGAACACTGGGGTGCGCGCGAAGATTTCCTCCCTACCGATCTACGCCCTAGCTCACTAAGATCTCGCGGACGAACTCGATGAACTCACGACACAAGACACGAGATTTATACTGGTTCGGGCCACCATTGTGGTGTAATACCCTACTTCACTGTGGTGGTGGTGGATTGCCTCTTGGGCTGTTGATGACCAGTACAAGGGGAAGAACAGCCTCCTGAGGTCGAGGTGTTCTTGTGCTCGGTGTGTGGCTAAGGATTGGCTCAAGACTAGATGCCTCTACTGTGGTGGCTAGTTCTGCTTATATAGGCCCTGGTCCTCTCCCCAAATATCGAGCGGGAAGGGAGCCAACAACGGTGGCCAATTTGAAAGGGGACAGCTAGTACAGCTTATCCTGACAAAAGCTGTCTTCGCCTGCGAAAGGCTCTGGTGATGACGCCGTCTTGGCCTCCATGGTGACCTCCGTCCTGCCGTCCATCGGGTCCTGGTCTCGTTGCACCGATATGGAAACCTTTGCCTGATGCCTCGGTACTCCGCGCCTGCGCCTGCCTCCTTAGCACCAAAGAGGAAACAAGGACGCTGCGCGCGCTGGCGCCCGCCTGGTGTCGATCGTCATGGCTCACGTCACGAGAGCCTCACGAGGTTTGCCTTGCCTTGATTTCTCCGCTCCTCGCGAGGCAGCCTGGTGAGGCCACTCCTGAGGAGGTCTTGCGTCGTCCGCCTCGCGAGGGTCTTGAATGTCTCACTGATGAAGTTGGGCCGTACAGGCCTGCAGCATAGCCACGCCGTGGGCCGCGGGCAGGCAAGTCTGGGGACCCCCGTTCCCAAAACGCCGACACCTGTTTAGTTTCTATATCATACTCCCACTGTTTCAAAATATTTGTCTTTTTAGAGATTTTAATAAGTGACTACATAAGGAGCAAAATGAGTGAATCTACACTCTAAAATATGTCTATATACATCCGTATGTGGTAGTCCATTTGAAATCTCTAAAAATACAAATATTTAGGAACGGAGGGAGGATATGGGAATTATGCAATGCCATCTTCTTTAGCCAGGCATCATATACGTGAATCATGCAATGCCATCCTGTTTAGCCAGTCATCATATATGTGAATTGTAGCGTGCCATTTTTTTCATAATGTATTCCATTTGTCAACAATGTTTATACATTCATCTACTCTTCCTGTGCATCAGCCATTTGAGTCGGTCATGGGAAAATCTGGAGTGAAAACAAGGTCTTCTGAGCAGTCAGTGCTACCCGTCAATGCAGATTTCTTACTCGTTACATATAGTTCCTCAGAGGAGGATTCAGAGACAGATGACCAGTCGTATCCCCCCCCCCCCCGAGGTGCATGCTCTAACTTGGCAGGGTTTTATTGCTCATATCAAGCATATGGTGTCTTGCAATGCCATGCCATCTGCTTAGATTAGACATGCTTTGTGTGAATGCCTCCTGTTTGCTTTCTATATCAGATATCTGAATTATGCAATGCCATGTTTTTCAGCCAGTTATCATATCTGTGAATTATGCACCGCCATGTAGCCAGGCATCATATATGTGAATTATCTCATGCCATCTTTTTTTTCATTAAGTATTCCATTTGTCGACAATCTGTGTATATTGAACTACTCTTCATGTGTATCAGCCATTTGAGCCGGTTATGGAAAAATCAGGAGTGAAAACAAGGTCTTCAGAGCAGGCAATGGTACCTGTTGAAGCATATATCTCGATGGTTACAGGGAGCTCCTCAGAGGAGCATTCAGAGACAGATGACCGGTCCTATATCCCACCTGAGGTGTATGCTCTAAGTTGCAATGTTTATATTTCTCATATCATGCATATGGTGTCTTGCATTGCTTAGTTTAGACATCATATGCACAATATTGAATTCCATCTGCTTAGTTTAGAGATCATACATGCGAGTGCCAGCTGCTTAGTATATGAATCAATTATGTCAATTGTATCATGACATCGTGTATACTTAGACAACATGTATGTGAATTATTTCATCCCAACCTATTTGATAAAGACATCATATAGTTTTGTCATGTCATACTGTTTAGATACTCATCATATGTTTAATTATGCCATTATATCATGTTAAGTTATCCATCATATATCTGAAACTGTGTCATGCTGATACGTCTCCAACGTATCTATAATTTTTTATTGTTCCATGCTATTATATATTCTGTTTTGGATGTTTAATGGGATTTATTATACACTTTTATATTATTTTTAGGACTAACCTACTAACCGGAGGCCTAGCCCAAATTGCTGTTTTCTTGCCTATTTCAGTGTTTCGAAGAAAAGGAATATCAAACGGAGTCCAAACGGAATGAAACCTTCGGGAGAGTTATTTTTGGAACGGAAGCAATCCAGGAGACTTGGAGTGTACGTCATGCAAGCAACGAGGTGGCCACGAGGCAGGGAGGCACGCCTGCACCCCTGGGTGCGCCCCCCAACCTCGTGGGCCCCTCGTGGCTCCCCTGACCGACTTCTTTCGCCTATATATATCCATATACCCTAAAAACTTCGGGGAACAGAATAGATTGGGAGTTCCGCCGCCGCAAGCCTTTGTAGCCACCAAAAACCAATCGGGACCGTGTTCCGGCACCCTGCCGGAGGGGGGATCCCTCACCGGTGGCCATCTTCATCATCCCGGCGCTCTCCATGACGAGGAGGGAGTACTTCACCCTCGGGGCTGAGGGTATGTACCAGTAGCTATGTGTTTGATCTCTCTCTCTCTCTCTCTCTCTCGTGTTCTTGAGGTGGTACGATCTTGATGTATCGCGAGCTTTTCTATTATTGTTGGATCTTATGATGTTTCTCCCCCTCTACTCCCTTGTAATGGATTGAGTTTTCCCTTTGAAGTTATCTTATCGGATTGAGTCTTTAAGGATTTGAGAACACTTCATGTATGTCTTGCATGTGCTTATCTGTGGTGACAATGGGATATTCACGTGATCTACTTGATGTATGTTTTGGTGATCAACTTGCGGGTTCCATAACATTGTGAACTTATGCATAGGGGTTGGCACACGTTTTCGTCTTGACTCTCCGGTACAAACTTTGGGGCACTCTTTGAAGTTCTTTGTGTTGGTTGAATAGATGAATTCGAGATTGTGTGATGCATATCGTATAATCATACCCACGGATACTTGAGGTGACATTGGAGTATCTAGGTGACATTAGGGTTTTGGTTGATTTTTGTCTTAAGGTGGTATTCTAGTACGAACTCTATGATAGACCGAACGGAAAGAATAGCTTCGTGTTATTTTACTACGGACTCTTGAATAGATTGATCAGAAAGGATAACTTTGAGGTGGTTTCATACCCTACCATAATCTCTTCGTTTGTTCTCTGCTATTAGTGACTTTGGAGTGACTCTTTGTTGCATGTTGAGGGATAGTTATATGATCCAATTATGTTATTATTGTTGAGAGAACTTGCACTAGTGAAAGTATGAACCCTAGGCCTTGTTTCCTAGCATTGAAATACCGTTTGTGCTCACTTTTTTCATTAGTTACCTTGTTGTTTTTATATTTTCAGATTACAAAAACCTATATCTATCATCCATATTGCAGTTGTATCACCCTCTCTTCGCCGAACTAGTGCACCTATACAATTTACCATTGTATTGGGTGTGTTAGGGACACAAGAGACTCTTTGTTATTTGGTTGCAGGGTTGCTTGAGAGAGACCATCTTCATCCTACGCCTCCCACGGATTGATAAACCTTAGGTAATCCACTTGAGGGAAATTTTCTACTGTCCTACAAACCTCTGCACTTGGAGGCCCAACAACGTCTACAAGAAGAAGGTTGCGTAGTAGACATCAAGCTCTTTTCTGGCACCGTTGCCGGGGAGGTGAGTGCTTGAAGGTATATCTTTAGATCTTGCAATCGAATATTTTTGTTTCTTGTTTTATCACTAGTTTAGTCTATAAAAGAAAACTACAAAAAAATGGAATTGAGTTTGTCTCATACGCTTCATCTTTTTAATATCTTTCGTGAGAATGATGGGAAGGAAAAATGTGCTCAAGTGCTAGAATAAGAAGTCTATAAAATGTTTGGCACTAAATCTTTGAATGATGAGCATGATTGCAATGTTGTAAGTATGAATTCTTTGGATACCCATAACGCTAATGATATGCAAAGCCACAAGCTTGGGGATGCTATGTTTGATGAAGATGATATTTTTTGTCCCCCAAGTTTTGATGAGAAAATTTATTATGATGAAAGCATGACTCCTATTTATGATGATTATTGTGATGACACGTATGCTATAAAGAATAAATATAACCATGAAACTTGTCATCGTGATTTTAATTTTCAATGGGATTATGCTTCACATGATAGTTATTTTGTTGAGTTTGCTCCCACTACTATTGATGAGAATAAATTTGCTTATGTGGAGAGTAATAAAAATTCTATGCTAGTAGATCATGAAAAGAATGCTTTATGTGCTGGTTATATGGTTGAATTCATTCATGATGCTACTGAAAATTATTATGAGAGAGGATCATATGCTTCTACATATTGCAATAATATCAAGTTTCCTCTCTATATACTTCAAGTTTTGAAGCTATGCTTGTTTTGCCTTCCTATGCTAGTTGATTATTGTTCCCATAAGTTGTTTGCTCACAAAATCCCTATGCATAGGAAGTGGGTTAGACTTAAATGTGCTAGTCATATTCTTCATGATGCTCTCTTTATGTTTCAATTCTTATCTTTTATGTGAGCATCATTGAAATCATCATGCCTAGCTAGGGGCGTTAAACGTTCGCGCTTGTTGGGAGGCATCCCAATTTTATTTTTGTTCCTTGATTTTTGTTTCTGTTTAGTAATAAATAATTCCTCTAGCCTCTGGTTAGATGTGGTTTTATGTTTTAATTAGTGTTTGTGCCAAGTAGAACCTTTGGGAAGACTTGGGTGAAGTCTTTATGATCTTGCTGTAAAAAACAGAAACTTTAGCGCTCACGAGATTAGCTAAAACTTTTTACTGGAGAGTGCTATTTAGTTGGTTCTTTTTTCAGATTATTACTAGACAAATTCCTCAGGTCCACCATTTTATTTCAGAATTTTTGGAGTTACATAAGTATTAGAATGATACATATTACTACATACTGTTCTGTTTTTGACAGATTCTGTTTTCTATGTGATGTTTGCTTATTTTGATGAATCTATGAGTAGTATCGGAGGGTATGAACCATAGAGAAGTTGTAATACAGTAGATATTACACCAATATGAATTTAGAATGAGTTCACAACAGTACCTAAGTGGTGATTTATTTTCTTATACTAACGGAGCTTACGAGTTTTCTGTTGAGTTTTGTGTTGTGAAGTTTTCAAGTTTTGGGTAAAGATTCGATGGACTATGGAATAAGGAGTGGCAAGAGCCTAAGCATGGGGATTCCCAAGGCACCCCAAGGTAATATTCAAGGACAATCAAGAGCCTAAGCTTGGGGATGCCCCGGATGGCATCCCCTCTTTCGTCTTCGTTCATCGGTAACTTTACTTGGAGCTATATTTTTATTCACCACATGATATGTGTTTTGCTTGGAGCGTCATTTTATTTTCTTTTGTTTTGCTTGCTGTTTGAATAAAATACCAAGATCTGAAATTTTTAAATGTTAGAGAGTCTTCACATACTTACATAATTATTCGACTACTCATTGATCTTCACTTATATCTTTCGGAGTAGTTTGTTGTTTGCTCTAGTGCTTCACTTATATATTTTAGAGCACGACGGTGGTTTTATTTTGAAGAAATAGATGAACTCTCATGCTTCACTTATATTATTTTGAGATTCTTTAGAACAGCATGGTAATTTGCTTTGGTTATTAATCTAGTTCTAATATGATGGGCATCCAAGAGGGATATAATAAAAACTTTCATGTAAGTGCATTGAATACTATGAGAAGTTCGATTCTTTATGATTCTTTTGAGATATGAAGATGGTGATATTAGAGTCATGCTAGTGGAGTAGTTGTGAATTTGAGAGATACTTGTGTTAAAGTTTGTGATTCCCGTAGCATGCACGTATGGTGAACCGTTATGTGATGAAGTCGGAGCATGATTTATTTATTGATTGTCCTCCTTATGAGTGGCGGTCGGGGACGAGCGATGGTATTTTCCTACCAATCTATCCCCCTAGGAGCATGCGCGTAGTACTTCGTTTCGATAACTAATAGATTTTTGCAATAAGTATATAAGTTCTTTATGACTAATGTTGAGTCCATGGATTATACGCATTCTCACCCTTCCACCATCTCTAGCCTCTCTTATACCGCGCACCTTTCGCCGGTATCATACACCGACCATACACCTTCCTAAAAACAGCCACCATACCTACCTATTATGGCATTTCCATAGCCATTCCGAGATATATTGCCATGCAACATTCCACCGTTCTGTTTATTATGGCACGCTCCATCATTGTCATATTGCTTTGCATGATCATGTAGTTGACATCGTATTTGTGGCAAAGCCACCGTTCATAATTCTTTCATACATGTCACTCATGAGTCATTGCACATCCCGGTACACCGCCGGAGGCATTCATATAGAGTCATATTTTGTTCTAAGTATCGAGTTGTAATTCTTGAGTTGTAAGTAAATAAAAGTGTGATGATCATCATTATTAGAGCATTGTCCCAAGTGAGGAAAGGATGATGGAGACTATGATTCCCGCATAAGTCGGGATGAGACTCCGGACTTAAAAAAAAGAGGCCATAAAAAACAAGAGAAAAGGCCCAAATAAAAAAATGAGAGAGAAGGGGCAATGCTACTATCCTTTTACCACACTTGTGCTTCAAAGTAGCACCATGATCTTCATGATAGAGAGTCTCCTATGTTGTCACTTTCATATACTAGTGGGAATTTTACATTATAGAACTTGGCTTGTATATTCCAATGATGGGCTTCCTCAAAATGCCCTAGGTCTTCATGAGCAAGCGAGTTGGATGCACACCCACTCAGTTTCTTTTGTTGAGCTTTCATACACTTATAGCTCTAGTGCATCCGTTGCATGGCAATCTCTACTCACTCACATTGATATCTATTGATGGGCATCTCCATAGCCTGTTGATACGCCTAGTTGATGTGAGACTATCTTCTCCTTTTTTATCTTCTCCACAACCACCATTCTATTCCACCTATAGTGCTATGTCCATGGCTCACGCTCATGTATTGCGTGAAGATTGAAAAAGTTTGAGAACATCAAAAGTATGAAACAATTGCTTGGCTTGTCATCGGGGTTGTGCATGATTTAAATATTTTGTGTGATGAAGATAGAGCATAGCCAGACTATATGATTTTGTAGGGATAGCTTGCTTTGGCCATGTTATTTTGAGCAGACATGATTGCTTTGTTAGTATGCTTGAAGTATTATCGTTTTCATGTCAATATTAAACTTTTATCTTGAATCTTTCGGATCTGAATATTCTTGCCACAATAAAGAGAATTACATTAAGGAATATGCTAGGTAGCAATCCACATCAAAAATTCTATTTTTATCATTTACCTACTCGAGGACGAGAAGGAATTAAGCTTGGGGATGCTTGATACGTCTCCAACGTATCTATAATTTTTTATTGTTCCATGCTATTATATATTCTATTTTGGATGTTTAATGGGCTTTATTATACACTTTTATATTATTTTTGGGACTAACCTACTAACCGGAGGCCCAGCCCAAATTGTTGTTTTCTTGCCTATTTCAGTGTTTCGAAGAAAAGGAATATCAAACGGAGTCCAAACGGAATGAAACCTTCGGGAGAGTTATTTTTGGAACGGAAGCAATCCAGGAGACTTGGAGTGTACGTCAGGGAAGCAACGAGGTGGCCACGAGGCAGGGAGGCGCGCCTGCCCCCTGGGCGCGCCCCCCACCCTCGTGGGCCCCTCGTGGCTCCCCTGACCGACTTCTTTCGCCTATATATATCCATATACCCTAAAAACTTCGGGGAACAGAATAGATTGGGAGTTCCGCCGCCGCAAGCCTCTGTAGCCACCAAAAACCAATCGGGACCCTGTACCAGCACCCTGTCGGAGGGGGGATCCCTCACCGGTGGCCATCTTCATCATCCCGGCGCTCTCCATGACGAGGAGGGAGTAGTTCACCCTCGGGGCTGAGGGTATGTACCAGTAGCTATGTGATCTCTCTCTCTCGTGTTCTTGAGGTGGTGCGATCTTGATGTATCGCGAGCTTTGCTATTATAGTTGGATCTTATGATATTTCTCCCCCTCTACTCCCTTGTAATGGATTGAGTTTTCCCTTTGAAGTTATCTTATCAGATTGAGTCTTTAAGGATTTGAGAACACTTGATGTATGTCTTGCATGTGCTTATCTGTGGTGACAATGGGATATTCACGTGATCTACTTGATGTATGTTTTGGTGATCAACTTGCGGGTTCCATAACATTGTGAACTTATGCATAGGGGTTGGCACACGTTTTCGTCTTGACTCTCCGATAGAAACTTTGGGGCACTCTTTGAAGTTCTTTGTGTTGGTTGAATAGATGAATCTGAGATTGTGTGATGCATATCGTATAATCATACCCATGGATACTTGAGGTGACATTGGAGTATATAGGTGACATTAGGGTTTTGGTTTATTTGTGTCTTAAGGTGTTATTCTAGTACGAACTCTATGATAGATCGAACGGAAATAATAGCTTCGTGTTATTTTACTACAGACTCTTGAATAGATTGATCAGAAAGGATAACTTTGAGGTGGTTTCGTACGATACCATAATCTCTTCGTTTGTTCTCCGCTATTAGTGACTTTGGAGTGACTCTTTGTTGCATGTTGAGGGATAGTTATATGATCCAATTACTTTATTATTGTTGAGAGAACTTGCACTAGTGAAAGTATGAACCCTAGGCCTTGTTTCCTAGCATTGCAATACCGTTTGTGCTCACTTTTATCATTAGTTACCTTGCTGTTTTTATATTTGCAGATTACAAAAACCTATATCTATCATTCATATTGCACTTGTATCACCCTCTCTTCGCCGAACTAGTGCACCTATACAATTTACCATTGTATTGGGTGTGTTGGGGACACAAGAGACTCTTTGTTATTTGGTTGCAGGGTTGCTTGAGAGAGACCATCTTCATCCTACGCCTCCCACAGATTGATAAACCTTAAGTCATCCACTTGAGGGAAATTTGCTACTGTCCTACAAACCTCTGCACTTGGAGGCCCAACAACGTCTACAAGAAGAAGGTTGCGTAGTAGACATCACATGCTATCCTATTTAGTTAGGCATCATATATGTGAAATTGTGTCATGCTGTCCTGTTTGGTTAGACAACATATATGTGAATTACCACATCTGTCTATCATACAATGTATGTACGTTCAATTTCTTTTCTTGTTTATCAGCCATTTGAATTGGAGGGGGTGATGGCAGTATCTAAGAGAGCAAAAACCCATTCTTCACAAAAGACAGTGCTACCCATCGATGCAGATAGAACCATGGTTGTACTGGCCCACAAACTAGCCCCACCACACATAATCGATACTCTTCCAGATTGCACACTTACAGCATTGGGCAGAGAACCAGCTACAACCCATCTAACCCCAACCCCAGCGGATAGTAACCCACTTCTAGTTGACAAAGCACCATGTCCACCACAGAGTACCCCACACGAGTAGTTTGTAAAGCAACTCCAGTGCCCAAAGCACGAAGACCACCATAGCGAACCCAAACTCCACGTTTAAAGCAGAAGAGCAACTGTTCTCAGGTCAGATTCTGTAGCTATGGTCCATACTCCTTTGCTGTTGCATCACTGTATTTACTCATACCAACTACTTTCGAATTTGAAGGATCCAATTGAAACTCCAATGGCGCAACAGGTATGTTTTAAACCTATTTCTTTAACTGGATTGCTGTTCTAACTTCTCGCTCTATGTTGATTTCAGTTTCGGTTGTATAAACAGTTATATTCTCATGTGATGCACATTAGAAGTGTTGCCAATGTTGTGTAGTTTCTCACACTTATATTCTGTCTATGCTGCTGTGTCTTAAAAATATATGAGTTGAACTGTGTCTCTATCTTTATTAGGCAACATAAACTAGAATGATATGGACAATACAGTGACCATAGTACATAGATATATGTTTATTTCATGATGTTATCCTGTCCACCTTACTACTGAACCGGTTTACCAAAATGAGTTTCGTATACTACATGCTAAACCTGTGATGTGTCTTCTTGTTTTCTCTTGTAGTATGCGAACAGAATATTGGAGAAGAGCACCCCACTATGCAATGGTACAGAAAGTAATGCAGATAAGGTTCAAGATGGTGAGACAGCCCTGTTGGTCTCCAAGAAAGGTGATAAAAATGATCTTGTAGACAGTGAGAAAACCCCACAGTCCTGCGTTGATGTAGTGCTCGAGTTACTGGCCAGTACCGCTGGCACAAGCTCTTCGAACTCGATGCCTGAATCACTTCGGCTTCTTCAGTCTCAGCTACAAGCTGAAAGGCATCAGTCAGCTGTGCTGCGGCAAGAAGCCGAAGGACTGAGGAAGTCCCTGCAGAATTCAAATGCATACTTTCTTGTGCAACAGCAAGTGCTGGAGGATTTAAGCGCCAAACAAGAGAAAGTTAATAAGCTTGCTAAGCATCTTGCCAGCATTATGGGTACCGAGGATATTGTTTCTTGAGCTCTTCTGAAGTGGTTTCAGTTCTGGACTTGTTTTGTTGCGGCGTTTATTTGCACTGATCGCCAAGTTTGACAACCAGTGTATATGATATGCGGCATTGTTCCCTATATCTGCACTGGTGGTGAACTTTGATGCCCAGCGGATGTAATATGTGTAATAGCCGTGATAGCCTAGCGTAAGTTGCTTTCTTATTTATTTCCTTGTTGTCTTGTTTATTTGTTTGCTTGTGGTCAGTGCAGTTCTTTTTCCGTGATTTGCTAGTGGCCGTAATAACCTATTTTTTAAAACTAGTCCACAATAACCATGGGCTCCATATTTACTGTAGTTACCATGGGCCTCCTACGGGCCGTAGAAATAATGGGCCTTCTAAGGGCCGTAGAAACGATGGGCCTTCTACGGGCCGTAGCATCAATGGGCCTTCTACGGGTCGTATGATCGATCGGCCAAACATGGGCCAATAACAGGCCGCATTATGGGTCGTAAACGAGCTATATTTGGAATCGTCCGTTCATGGGCCGACCATAACGGGCCATCATTAATCTGCCGTATTTGATGACGCTACGAAAACAGCCCAACAGATTAACGGGCCGCAAACGGGCCGGTTGTAACCATGGGCTGAATTTGGCCCACAAGTAGAAAAGGCCAGTAACGGGCCGTAAGTAACCGAATGCTGGAACTAAGCCCAAGAATAAATGGGTCCTGAGAAGGCCGAAACATAACACGGGTTGGAAACGGCCCAATGGAATAATTGGCCATTAATGGGTATAAAGCGGTACACTATTCATTGTGGGCCAGATTCACCATGGGCCTTTAGTGGGCCAAGAGTTACAAATGGCCTCGTATGGGCCAAAAGACATCATGGGCCATACATGGGCCGAAAGTTACAACGGGCTGGAATCATATTGGACGGCCCAGATGAAGCTACTGGGCTTAATTCCAGTAGGCTGTAACGGGCCGTGAGTTAGCAGACCGTAAATGGGCTATATACGAACAGGCCGTTAACAGGCTTTCCGTGGGCCGGCTCGTTATCGTTTGACCAAGTCAAACGGGCGGCCTTTTCACCGGAATGGGCCTCTGTTGGGCCATTCCACGTGTCGACGTATCATAGGCGCCTTCTATCTAATGAATGGATGACATCTGTCCAAATGGTGAGCCAACACATGTTTCCTCCGGCCAATGAGAATTTTACACGAAAAAACCTCATTGGTCCGGGCTGTTAGCGGGTTATCGGATCCAAAACCGAACCCGATAGCTTAACGGCGCCCCGTTACGGTGGATGCCACGTGTCGGTCACCCTTGACGAAAGCACTTCTACGACGCGCGATTTATCGTCATGGAAGTGGACACTTCCGTGATGATAATTTTCGTAATGTCATGGAACACTTCTACGACAGCACAGGTATGACTATCTTGATTCTGTCATAAATTTGTCATGGATGTATATGCATGACAGAAAACATGACCTACTGTGACAAACACGTATCATCACGGAAGTGTCTTTTTTATGTAGTGATTGGCCGGGCACCGGGCCGGAAGGCCCCGGCAAGGCCGCATGCAGGTACTGACTCCTCCTCTAGCCGCTCGGATCTACACCGTCGACGGTACGCCGGCAGATACATGAATGGCGGTCGGTCGGGCTCGGTGCTGGCCCAAAAGCTCGTCGGTGCACCGTTGCCACTCATCAAGTGCGACGACTACCCAAAGAAGGTTTTGTGCCACGTGTCTACAACGTCGGAACATCTCGGATGGGTGTTCATCAAGTGCTCAACCGATGGGGTGTGTGCTACTTTAGCTTCGGTTTTGCTCTCGGATTTGACTAGTTGTGCTAACTTAAAATTTTATTGTGTAGAATGGATGCAAGTTTTGGTATTGGGAAGAAGAGTACATCGATATATTGATAGAGCGCAGTTTAGTAGATGTTCGTGCACTTTTAGCTAGTATAGAGGTTAGAGATGAGACTAGTGCACTTGTTGCTAGAATAGAGGCTAGACATGAGACTAGATGCGAGGAAGCAACGTCTACTTCTTTACACTCGAAGAAGAAAGAAGCACGCAAGATCGAGCCTCCGCAGATCAACAATGAGTGCATCGAGAAGGCACTAATCCAACTTACAGGAGCAATTATGGAAGTTGGACATCTTCCAAAATGTATTCTTGTGGTTCTTGTTTTCTTTGGTCTTGCTTTTCTAGTCAAAATTTGGTGATGTATTTCCATGTACCAAAAATCAATGATGAAAAAAATATATGTGCTTGCAAAGAAAAATATACGTGGACGGGATGTTGCCGGGATGCGTCCACGCGTTGGGCGTACGGCCACCGCATCCCAGAAATGATCCGGGCACAACCCCATTGCCCTACCCAAACGGACAGAATCCGGCCCAAAGAGCAACTCCAATGGGGCGACCCATTTCGTCCGCCCGCGTCCGTTTGGGTCAGCGCGGACAAAAGTGGAGGCCCAACGCGCCGACCCAAACGCAAATCGCGTCTGCCTGGCGTCCGCGCCGACCCATTTCCGGCCCAAAATTGTGCCTGGAATACGTCGGTGCGGACGCGCTGCGCGTCACCTCGCCGTCCACCGCGACCCCACCTGTAGGCCTCCCAACCGCCACCTGTCGTCTTATTAATGACGACCACCGATAGAGGGCCACTAGTCAGCCAGTGGAAGCGTCATTTTTTAAGCACGCGTGTGGCGGGGCCCGTCCTCATCCACTTCTTCCGTCCACATCTGGCCCCCCACCACTCCCTTTGCTTCCCCGCCGGCGACCGCAAACCCTAGCACGGGCATGGGCCTCTTCGGCAGCAGCAAGGGCAAGGGAAAGGGCACCCCCGGCGCCTCGTCCTCCCGTGCCCCCCCTCCCCCTCCTCCTCCTCCGGCGGCGCGTTTCCGCCCTGGTCGCCGGCGCCTACACATCCCGGTGCACCAAGCGCGGTGGCACTGGGAGTACAGGCAGCCGCTGCCGTACCCCGACGTCACGCTGCCGCACCATTGGCATCTGGATCCACAGCAGATCCCGGTGTCGGCGGTTCCGGGAGCCAGCGGGCGCACGACGACGATGTGCGCACGCGCCACGCGCAGCTCACGCCAGAGCAGCGTCGGCTGCCAGAGTACGCCGCCGACTCTCCCAACTGGGAGTCTTGGTTCGCCCTCGAACACGAGGAGCAACGGCGGGTGTCGACGCCGTCCCGCCGTCGTTCCCACCGCTGCCCCGCAGGAGCCGGAGGACATGGAGGCGAAGGCGGAGTACCAAGCCGCCCTCGAGGAGGCCCTGTAGCACGCAGCCGCCTCGAGGAGGACGCGCACTGGGATGGACTGCAGCAAGCCCTTGCCCTCTCGGCGGCGGGGGACTCCGTCCACACCCCGCTCTTCGTGCTGCCACCGCCACCGCCGCCGCCCGTCTAGCCCAAGCCGGAGCCGGAGCCGACGCGGAAGCGCTCCCCGCCTCCACCCACTTGGCCAGAGGAGGCCTACTCGTGGACGGGCCAGTACCGCAAGTGGGTGAGCGCGCCGGCACCGGAGGCGGCCCACCACGAGCGCTGGAAGGAGCACTGGCTCCACCAGGAGCAGGCCGGCGGCGAGGAGCAGATGCGCTACGAGGCCATGCTCCAACGTGACGCGGAGGCACTCCGGCTCGAGGAGGAGGAGGAGCGCGCGCGGCTGGCCGCAATGCCGTTGCCCCAGCAGACGCCGGAGGAGGCTGCCCTGGCAGCGTACCAGGCGGCGTTCGGGTGGGCTGGATTTTTTTTCAAAACTATGACGTATTTTATAGCAAATTCGGAAACTATAGCATGCAGTGGAGAAAAATCAAAACTAGCACCCCGTCGGCCACGCGTGGACCGAAAAGGGTGTTTTCGGCCTCCCCTTGGCCGAAATGGACTTTTCGGCCGTGTCTTGGCCGAAGAGGTACGTACCTGGGCCAAAAAGACCTCTTTGGTCAGGAGTAGGCCAAAAAGTCCTTTTTGGTCAGGAGTAGGCCGAAAAGTCCCTTGGGCCCACCTTTTCCCATTAACAGTTGGCCGCTCCACTCTTCGGCTTACGTTAGGCCGAAATGTATTTTTTTTAATTTTGGCATATAAATACGGTGTAACCATTGCCCATCTTAGATCAACAAGATCAATCACTCCTTGCCAGCCACACGACTGATGCCTTTCCAAGGGGCCGGTAATTATGGGGAGTTGATTTCTCCTCGTCGGGTAGTACTACCTCAAAGATCGCTAGGTGGTTTCCTAAGGCTAGTCATAGTGGGGAGTAACTTAGACTAGTAACATATGCATGTTACTAGTCTATGTTACTATTTTTATAGTGGGGAGTGACATATGTATAGTATCATGCAAGCCATCATTTATTAAGACGTAGACTCATTTTGCCTTGGAATGCGTTATGTTACAGTAACATCCAGAAATAAGAATAGAAGCTCCTCAGACCGCACCACAGAGTTTAGGCATTCCTGGTCGTTGGATCTGGCCGCTTGATGTATTTTCGGCCGTTGGATCCAGAGGTGGGAGGACCTCGTCCATTGGATCAAAAAAAGTTACTGCTGGAATGAATAGTTACCTCTCGTTCCTGCCACCGCGTGTAAATTCGTTGCCCCGCTGAGGCATTTTCGTCATTTCGCCTACAGGTGTATAAAAGTTGACCACCCGCGTGGAGATGAACTAGCCGCTCCCCAGCCCGCACTCGCGCCCCCTCCCTCGTCCTCGCCGCCCCGCCCGCATCGCCCCGCCCTCTCCTCTCCCTCTCCCTCCGTCAGTCCTCGCCGCCCCGCCCG
>NC_057805.1:447190400-447199528 GCF_018294505.1 Triticum aestivum | reverse complement strand
CTCCTCTCCCTCTCCCTCCCTCAGTCCTCGACGCCCCGCCCGCATCGTCGCCGCCCCACTCACATCGCTGCCACCGACGCCCCTCAGGCCACGCCGCGGTGACCTCTCTCGTCGTCTCCCTCGCGCCATGCCGCTCGCAACCTCCCCCCCCCCCCCCGTCATCAGAAGGGAAGGGAAGAGAAGAAGGAGAGCGAGCAGGTTCGGCGACGGCCAAGGGCTCGCAGATCCGCCGGCGCCATCGTCCGACCTCGGCCTCTGAGCGTACTCCCTCCATGGCCTGCTCGAGACGCCGCCCTTCCCCCCTGCTCCAACCCTAACCTTAGCATTGCTGCTGCTGGTCAAGGTGCTCGTGGCCCCTCCCCTCCCCTCATGTTGCTGCTGTTTTTGGGCCCTCCCCTCCCCTCATGTTGCTGCTGCTTTTGGTACACAGGTGCACGCACGCGTCCAGCAGCGAACCCTATCCTCAGACGGCAGCAGCGGCCATCACCAATGACGGCAGCGACATGGGGTGATTTGGTTCTGCAGGTCAACTCCTTTTCTCCTCCTCCTTTCCACTCCTCTTCGTTTCCAGGGCTAGGTCCATTGTTGAATGGTGATATGATTGATACGCAGTTTGGCCAATGAGGACCTTTTGTTTCTTGTCTTTTTTCTGGTAAAGACAAGAGTATTATTCTCTTTGTTTGTTTTAGTGGAATGTGCCTCTATGCCTTTTGTTCCTTGCCTAGATCCTGGTAGGACCTTGTCGTTTCTTTGTGCATGGAATGCTGGAAGTTTGTTCCATTGTGCATGAAAGGCTGGCTTGTTTGAAATTAGTGGGCTAGCTAGGTTCCAAGTAAGAGGGGTGTTTGTTTATATGTTGGATAAAAATATCAACATGATGTTCATCTCCTCCTTTGCTTTTACATGGTTCACACAGTCGTGTTAATTATGTAGCTTCCGAAGAGATTGCAGATCATGAGCTTGCAACGCTAATTGGTTAGCGAATTTTTATCTTTGAAGTTCACCAGGACCGCGTTGCAGGTATACTTCTATATCTTTTCAGAAAGGTGCATCTTTATGTTTTGTATAAATATATGATCGATGTTTTGTGAATCTGCTACTGCCCATTTGCAAATATATGATCGATATTGATTGCCAACTACGTAGGCTAACTTATCATATTTTTTGGTCCTCAAATCGATGGCGTGCAGGCAACTCCGGTGAGTCCACCCTGATGCATTGTTTGTACCTCGCGCACTTTTTTCCCTCTCTCGTGGTTCGGCGGGGAGCGAGCGGCGGTTGCAGATCGATGCCATGTGGTGGAGCGGTGGGGGGTTTGTAGGGGGAACCACACCATGGCGGGTGAGGCGGACTGTGCCGGCTAGAGAGGTGCAGGCGCGTGGTTTGATGGGGCGGATGGTTCACGGCCGGCGTGTGGCGAAGGGAGGGGCGTTGATGTACAAGACGTAGGAGAGCATGGTGATGCTTCCGTACAGCGTGGTGACCACGGCGGGGCGTGCCTAGGTGCATGGGGGCGAGCTGGAGTTTGTTTCTGTTGATGGGCTCGTGGTAGGGGCCGTACCCCAGGGGAGGTGGCGACGGTGGCTTAGGCTTGATGTTTTCTTCCATATGCAGATTTTCCGGCTTTATGTTGCCGCCTGACTTATTCAGTTCAGAGGCTATGTGCAAGTTTTAGGCTGCTGCTACTGTCTATCTATGCATGTTTGTCCTCGCCTTCTATGCGGTTGCTGATGTTTATCTATACAAGTCTATGCTGATGCCTTTTATTTTCCAGTTGTCTGATGGTGAACTAGGAGTTTTTTTTGCTGATTAGAGATGATGCTGCTGCTTTTATTTTTTCGAGTTGATTGAAGAACTAGATGTAGTCACCGGTTTGGTGTTTACCGTCGTGTGAATGGCATATGTTTATTTGTGTCATCATTGCTGCTTCCTGTCTCCTTTTCTCTGCATCTCAACATATTTTTATCATCATGAGAATCCTCGGTCTTGTAGTTTATCTGTAGTGTCAAGCTTATCTTATTCCTGCCAATAGTTACCTTGTTTTTTCCAGGCAACATCAGTAGCTTTTTACCTGAACAAAATGCATGCATTTGATCCTTGGGGAGAAGCTAACCTGAATTGCATATTGGTTATGTGAGAAGTGCCCTCTCTCCCTCTCTCATGGTGTGTTTCTTCCTCCTCTGTGTGTTTTCTTAAACAGGGGGAGGGGGTGTCGATATGCCAAGCAGGAAGAAAGCTGGATCCGGATGCAAGGGGCAGGCGGACAGACAATAAGGTGTGTGCCGACTACACAACTGCAGTATACAACTGCCAACCTTTTCTGTTTTAGTGAGATATTTTTTTGTGATGTTTCCTCTAGACACAAACCATAATTGTTTCGAATATAACTACCATTTTTTATTTCTTAGGAGTGTATTTCAGTGCAAGGGGGATTTAATTTGATAGTCCATGTCAGCAGTTGCCATGTTTTTTACTGTTTTGACCATATTAACCATTGAGTGGTTGTCAGATTAATCATACCTTGTTGTCATGTGTTTTTTCATATGACCTTGCCATGTTTATAAACCCGTAGTTGCCGCGAATATACTTTGCTATCCGCGACAAGGGGGTGGTTGCCATTTTTTATAAATACACGGTTGTTGTGTTTAATAAAGCGTAGTTGTCAGGTTTTAAGTGGGGTGTAGTCAGATATACAACACCTGGTTGTCAGGTTTTAATGATGTATAAGCAGGTGTAGTTGTAGTGCAGCTGCTTGGTTTGCTGCTGATTTGCTACCATTATGATTCCCGGTGTTGAAGAAGCCGCTGGTTCCACTCATAAGTAACTGAAAACAAGTGGATGCTCCTTTGCCATCTCCTGTGCACAAAATTTGTGAACTCATTGTGATTCAGAAATACATGGTAGCGTGCAACAGAATATTATGTGGTTATTTTACTGATGTAGCTTACCAACCATGTTATTCGCTGTTACCAACATGTACCTGATTTTGGCCATTGTCGTTTAATATAGTTTTTGGTCTCATTAACAACACATGTTGGTGTCAAGACGAGCGACATGGCCTGCTATGATCAACAACTATTTATATTCATGGCCTGTATGGGTTAAATGTTTTTTACATGATTTTTCTCTGGTATACAAGAAAAAAAAAGATTTTTCTCTGGTATACACACCTCAGCTTTAATAACAGGTCATGTGACAATCTAGGAGTAGGAGTATTTGTTTGATATGTATTCATCATGCAACTTTGTCCAAACTGATAATCAGGTGGTAACTTTGTAAATAATAATTAGAGGCTTAGAACTTTCGGTAAATCCATAGTATTTACAGACTGGAATCACATTACTAGAAGTAGGTTTATATTCAAGCGAGAATCATGTTTTTGCCGATTTCCTCAACTCTTTATTCAACAATTATGGTGATTTTGTTTCTGGATGCGGTCCTTTTCTTTTAACTTCTAATGTCAATGACAAAATTCTACACTCACCGTTTCTATAGTGAGGCACACTGGTTATATTTGCAGCTGCATGTGGATCGACCGCAGCCTCACTATTTTTGCCTACAAGTATATCATGGTTTTGGACAGACTTGTCACATACATTGTTGATGCTAAATTTGTTTTTGGTGATTAATGCTACATTTACATTGATCCTTGCAACCCCAACTTGGTGGCATGTGTTTATTGTAAAAGTAGTGTGTCCATGCATATCTATTTTGAAGCCCTTCACTTGCTAACACGAGTGACATCTAAGAAACAGAGTCCACTGATGAACAATTAATTATAATTGCACTGTATATCCTTTCTCTTGGGGGTTATTTGTTAGTCTTCTCCGACATTTAACTGGAAAATGTGTATTTTCATCATTTCACTGATAGTATAATACTGAACTTAAACATGTATTCTTGGATGATAAGGTGTGAGTTGTGGACTTCCTGCCCTTTATCACAAATCGACAGTACGTACTTCAGAATTTAGTTGACATAAGATTAATCATATTCCTATTTTGAGCAGGAAAGAGTACCTTACTGAACCAACTCTTTGGGACTAATTTCAGGGAGATGGATACCTTCAGGGGAAGGTATACTCAATTTTCTTTACATATATTTCTTTCATTTTTTCACTTCTCTTATCATGAAACTGTGCTTTCAAATGTAGTACATCCTTAGATTTGATAGTATATTTCTATCGCTAGGAGAGGTATGTTTACTTGCAGTTTGATTCCCTTGTTCTTTTGACCTTTCGAGTAGCAAAGTGCAACATTAGAGAGATACTGGAAGGTTATGTACTTGGTAAGTAGAATAGTTACTGGTACGGTTTGGCAACAATCAATGAACTGTCAATTAGACCTGGAAGATAAGAAATAAAAACACCATGCATTTTCTCTTCTTTCTATCATTCTGTGAGCATTCAGTGCCCCAACCAGAAAAACTTGGACCTTAAAGCATCTAATGTACATCTATTCATCATAACTGGCCAGAGTTATATAACTGTAAACCTATTGTGTTCTATTACAAATGAAGCAATTGAGGAAAATTGCTATATCTGTCACATCTTATGTGTAGATTCTTGCCTACTTGGTTGAAATTTGTAGTTGCTGGTACCGATGCCATTTAGCTTTCCCCCAAATTCTTGATTGATCGATCTTGAACTGTGGGAGCTGCTCACAAGCTTAACAAATGCCAGGGCCTTTAGTTTAATACAGAACCAGATGCAGTCATGAATGCAGAGCAGCTGGTGACTCCACTATATAAAGATCTCTGGAGAAATGAATTACATATAGCTTTACAGCAATCTCTATAGAATGGAAGCAAGTCATGTCTCTCGCTGGAAGGGGAAGGAGGAGAGCTCGACCGGAGCTCAGCAGATGAGGGGCGCCTTGATCCATCCGTTGGCGAAGGCGGTCGCCTTCAAGATTAGAAGGGGAAACCATCGCTCACTGTACATACGTTTTAGAGGAAAATCACAAGTGCATTTTCTATACAAAATCATTATGTGGTCATCATAATGGAATAGCACTCATTGAGGCAGTTGAACCAAGCTATCTATGCCTAACTATGACTTCATAGTTTTATCGCCTCCATTGCCGTTGTGGTGGCTTTTGCTCTCTTATGTTCCTACTCGTATAACTGAACTTAATGTGAGCTAATTTGTTTTTGTAATCTCATGACTGCATTGAACTTGATGTTGTGCTACTTTTGGGGTGGATTAATTTTTACAATCTCATGATTTTGTTGAACTCGATGATGTTACTCTTCTGGAATGTTTATTCTTTCCCATGAACCAGAAAATCAGTTGTTGACGTTTTACATGTACTAAACTTGCTTCCTACTGATGCATCATGCGGTTTGATCTTCCATCGCTTGGCATATCGGTTGGACCGGCACCCTCCCTCGCGCCAAGGCGCGTTGCCGATCTAGTATTATGTTACTCCAAACACCTCTCTTCTCATTAACTACATGCCACATAAGCAAACTTTTCTTGAAGTGTGTTATGTTACTTGCTAAGTTACTCCCACTATGACCAACCTAATAACTACAAGTAGTCAACAATCCCACTTTTTCAAGGATCGCATAATAAATCAGTACAATTTGTGTTTTTTTTGTCGATCGGTAAAATTTGTTAATGCCAGCAGTTTCCATACGTGGGACTTTTACACCAATTATGATATATTATCTAATACTTGTATACTAGTACCTCTATCTCCCAGCTTAATCGGTAAAATCAATGTTTAAGATGAGCAATGGTTGTATAGTATTTATATGCCAAAATTAAAAAAATACATTTCGGTCTAACGTAAGCCGAAGAGTGGAGCCATGCAACTTCGGCCAACCGTTAACGGAAAAAGGTGGGCCCAATGTACTTTTCGGCCTACTCCTGACCAAAAAGGACTTTTCGGCCTACTACTGACCAAAAAGGTCTTTTCGGCCCAGGTACGCACCTCTTCGGCCAAGGCATGGCTGAAAAGTCCATTTCGGCCCACGCGTGGCCGACGGGGTGCTAGTTTTGATTTTTCTCCACTGCATGCTATAGTTTTCGAATTTGCTATAAAAGACGTCATAGTTTTGAAAAACAATCGGTGGGCTGGCCCTGCTCCGGTCTTCATCGACCTCACCGACGACGGTGGCGTCGCCGGCAAGGGCAAGGGCAAGGCCTACCACGTCTAGGGCAGCGTGCGGGGCGGGTGCAGACTTTTTTAATGTTTAATTAGATTTAAGTGGACTTTGGCCGGCATTTGATCGACCACTTATGTTTAATTATGTTTATTTACGTTTATTTCATGCGAGCTGTTTTTTTTTCACGCCAGCACATTTGGGTCAGCCTCCCCATTGGACGGTCAAGCCGACCCATTTTAAAATGCAGACGCGCATGTCCGCCTGGCCGACCCAAACGGACAAAAAGCGGACAAAGCGCGCGTCCGTTTAGATCGCCCCGGTGGAGTTGCTCTTTCGAACGTATGGAGTTGGCCTTAGAGACGAGAGGAAAATCAGAATGCGGCCGGCGCCACAGCGTGCGTGCATGAATGCGGCCGGCGCCACAGCGTGCGTGCATGAATGCGGTATAAAAGCGCTCCTCCCTCCTCTCCTCCTACATTGACCAATAATGGTCAGACAGATCACACTGGCCGGGCGCAGTGCACCGCCAATCTTTTCCACATTCACCGCCGAGCTCCACACTTCCCAGTGAAAAGCAGGATATGACCTTGCACGAGGACGGCAACGGAGCGCGCGACGACGCCGGCAGGACCAGGACGAGGGGGCAACGGCGTACCGCATACTACGTGCGAGTGCGTGTGCGCGCGCGTGCGTCGCAGTGGTCGCGCGCGCCAGAGGCACAATCACGAACGTATGCGCGCCCTTTCACGCGCGCGTCACCCACTGCGACTTCCCCATACTTTACTTTTGCTTACTGCTCCCTACCCAAACAGCAAGTATACTACTACACCGGGCTAGCAGCAGCAGTAGGGCTAGCCAGTGCAGGCTTTGAGAATTGAGATCGATCTTCACGTGAAACTGCCGGCGATCTCCCTTCCAATCGCCTAGGTGAAATGGGGATGTACCTAGGCAGCTTTGTCTCGTTCCTTTGTCGGGTTGGAGATAGAGTGCGTTTTTTTCTGGAGGGGAGGACCGAGCTACAGTATACGCGGCGTGCATCATCTGCCGGACTGTCCTTCACGAGCGGAAGTGCACGCAGTTAGTTTCGTGGATCGATCGACATTCCTGGACGAGTACTTCACCTCGAGCAACCATGCAAGGCATCCACACGCGAAGGCGTTGCGTTTGCATGACGGTTTATGTCAACCACTGCATGCGGCCGCGCGCACCGATCCACAGCTGCTGATCGAAGGCGTCACTGGCATGTTGACGGCCGGAAGCATACAAATGCACGTCCTGAGCCTGCTGCTTAATTCTGTGTCGATATCTTTATCGACAGCCATATGAGCCATGAATGAAATCCCAGCTTCCCACTGTTCACTACGAACGCCCGGCCTGCCTCTGCGCATCACGGCATCAGTACTACTCGATCGTGCATTTCACTGCCTCATCGATCATCTTTTACGTGGAGTGAGTGTGGTCCTAGACCAAAAAAAGGCTGCTGGTAGGAAGAAGATCATCTGGGTTTAGGTGTGTGCTTTGTGGTGGCTACATTCAAGAGGCATAAGCAGGGCATGCATTCATTGATTGGACCGACCGGGCACTCGAACCAGCCAGGCATGCATGCACGCACCAGCAAGCTACTAGCATGCAGGTCGAGCAGCCGTAGCGGCAGCCAGCCAGACACAGTGGAGTACGAGTAGTACGTACGTAATGCGGACACGCCACCATATATAGCATTCTGCTGCCTATCCTGCCCTCCGCGGACGTACACCACGTACATGCACATGCCCATTCAGTCGATCCAATGCCCCAACGCCAGCACTGTTGGACCGGGACGGATCGACCTGGGAGATGGATCGATGGAGAGAGTTCGCTGGGCGAAGTGGCGTGTCTAGCTTAATTCTGCGCACGCATTTGCCCGCGTCTGCACTGCGCATGACTGAACAGCTCTTGGCCTCGCACAGTGGCGCTCGTACGTACGTACTTACGTGGATGGATGGATGGATCATCGGCCGTCGGTGCCGGTGCGTGTGGCGCAACCGCCCGGGCCGGACGGCCGAAACGTGGTGTCACGTCCGTCCGGCCGAGGCGACCCGTGCGCGCACATGCACGTACACGGGCTGTTGTTGGGGGGCTTACCGGAGTGAGTGAAGTCTAAATTAAACCCTGAGGTTGTAGGGACCGACGTAGATGAACCTTCACCTACGAATCTTTGAAATTGGTACCCCAACCTCTGTGATCCCGGTCTATCCTAGCCCTATGTATGTTTGGCAGACCGGGAAAAACATAATCCTAACCGGGAACTGACTTGTCTCGCTGTTGCGTGGGTCAAAACACCATAGCCATCTTCCTCGCTGCACAATCCTGACCGGAGATGCAGCCGGGGCGAGCCTGCTGCCATACGGTGAGCACGCAGGCCATGATGGCGATGGCAGCCGTGTGGATGATAGCCGAGGCCGGTGAGGAGTCAGCCGTGGCGATGGCAACTATTTGACATCAAGAGGACGAAGGCCACCATCGGCGATCATCGGACCAAGCTCAACATCTCCCTCGGCTTCGTCGACGACACGTCTCAGAGGGTCGCCGCCGTCCACGACGACAATCTTTAGGCGTGGGCAGTGGGCACGCACGGCAAGGGCAACGACGACCACAGCCACAGGAACTTCTTCTGTATTCACGACGATGTCAACGAGCAACGACACATACGTACATGGCTGGCTTGATATATTCCTGTACAAGCACGAACTAGGAGTCAGTGAGTCTGCTTGATCGATTAGATGATCTCTTTTGGTACACGCACGCGGATACTGATGGACTGCAACAGGCTCTTGTGATGCATGATATTTTTCTTGCCTTTTCTGATAGTAATCTAGGTGTACTTCGTGGTCGATCTTGACAGTACCAACACTCCGTCGATGGACACAGCGGAGGTGCTCGCCACACAGGCCAACTAGCCAAGCCGCTGGTCTTCCCGTGAATATGCTTCTTCATGTTCATGCGCGTGGAAGCATCCATGGCGACGTCCTCACCCCGTT
>NC_057805.1:447121501-447190089 GCF_018294505.1 Triticum aestivum | reverse complement strand
CTCGTCTGGGATAGCATGGATGGCTAACCCGGCCCGTCCGACACGCTCATCAGGACCTCATCCGGAAGCAAGTTCAGATTGATTGGGGAATGAACTTGTGAGGAAGAGATTGGGGAGGGAGATGCATATGACAAGTGGGCCCATGTGGTAAGTGAGAGTAGAAGTCAATCCCGGCTGGAATCACGCCTTTTCTATTACAACAAACACAATTTTACTCATACAGGATCGGGATTGACCGGGATCCGTAAATACAGGGTGCCAGCTTCAGGGATTTAGAGGTGAAGGTTTGTTCATGTCGGTCTCTATAACTTCAGGGTTTATTTCAGACTTCACTCCTTACGGAGTTGATGCAACCTGCCGTTGGGTGGCCTCGAATAGGTTTCGCACTGTGTGAGTGACAAGAACCTAGCCTCTCTAGGTCCGTCCTCCTCCCCGCACTGTGCCCGAGTTGATGCATGGGAGGCACGAGCCGACGGCACGCACCGGATTTCGGAAATGGATGGAGGGAGTGGTGCGTATATTAGCGTCGTGTACGTATACGTATACGTAGGTGGGTGGTAGCACGTAGTACGTCTTTGCAAGCAGAGCAAGTAGGTAGCCTGGCATGGACTCGTGTCGTGCCGTGCAATGTTTTGACTCCGAGTTAAAACACTCGCTCTGCGACGTACCGCGTACACCATGTGCGAACGAACGAGGCGCACCCGTACCCATACCCGTACCGTACGTGCTTCGTGGGGAGCGGCGGCAGGGTCTGAGCGGTGGGGCCCAACCGGGGGCGTACGTGCGCGTGCTGGGGCGCAGAGGTTCGTCCCTGTCGGGTTGGCGACTCGCTCGTCGGGCGCGGGCAGAGGCAGGCGGGGCAGGCGACCTTTCCCTCCCCTCCCCTCGTGCGCCCATGCCGAAGTGACCGAAATGACCCCGGCGCACGCACCGCCGGCCCCACGTGTCGGGGACAGACGATTCCCTTCCCGCAGACACGGCGTGAATATGTAATGGACCCGTGTGGCCGCTCGGCCGGGCCTCGTCAGGGCTGACCCCTGGGCTCGGGCGCCCGCGGGCCTTCAAAATTCTGTTGCTACGATGGGCCAGGTCAACGGTCAGCAAGGGAGGGAAGAAAAAAAACTTATGCAAGAGCCAACTGTGAGCGGACACGTGTGCTCCTACACCCGGTGCTCGATGAGCCTACAGTGTGGGGCCGCGAGGAAAGAGACGGTCGCCAGTGGACGCCCACCGCATGGAATTGTTATCATTATTTGACCGGTCCACGGCCGGGGCTCGTCTCGCTCGTGCCGGCGCACCCTTTTTCTTCCCTTCCACGGCTGGGTGATGGCTGGATCCGCTGCAAACAGTGGCACTAGCCTCTGTTTACCTCCACGCTTGTCTCACACGCTCACAAAGTCACGAGACCGTCCAAAGAAGCATGCACAAAAGATGCAATAGATTAATTGGTACATTTAGCTTGGAGCCTTGGACACAAGTCTCCAAACACCAGTGCAGTATCACTGTGCGCCTGCTCCCGCAAAAAAAAAAGGCATGCATGCTTAAATGGAGTACTTCTGACATGATTACAGGATCGTCGTGGGCTTATGGCAACTAGTAGTATGGACCTTTGGTGCATTTTGTGAGCTGTGAGACTGTGCTGTGGTACTATTGTAGCGGTGGTCATCAGGAAACAATCTACTCCATCTCCATGGCCGGAGGGTGGTCCAGGGCCGGTGACAGAGGTCCCGTGTGGGTTTGCACGTGTGGCAGTGGCCGGCGCGTCCGCTTTTTCTTCACGGGGACGTATACCGGTCCATGGATCAAACCCTCTCTCCGCCTTTTCTCTCGCGGCGCGGATATCGATTGCTCCTTTTGCTCGTACGACCGCACTGCGTGCAGCACCGCACTGCTAGTCCTCAGTCCTGACTCCTGACTCCAGTCCCTGTGCATGTGTACTACTCATACGAAAGACGGGTCGTGGATTTTTCACCGCAAGATCCACGCACGAATGACCGACCTGTAGGCCGCGGGCGCGGATACACGGCTGAACATGTGGATTCCGGTGGCCGATGTCATGGTGATTTCGGGTCGATTGATCCCGAATCGGAAATGTACAAAATGCGACGGGTCGAGGAGTAGATAAATTATTCGTCGGCGTTGGAGTCAGTGGAGAAGGGGTGGAGAAGAGACGACGACCACAGAACAGCAGAAGTGACAGGATTTGGCCCTAGTCAATTACACTGCCTCTGAAGTCCACGCACGGAAGAAAACAAACCCTGATCCATGTCCCCTGATACGTATTTGGTTACAATTGTTTATCGAGTCTTATCCTTAAAATGGGCAATGCTGCACAGCAGTACGACTTTTTCTTCTTCTTGCATTGACATGTTTCGGAAATTTTACCATCAAGAAACTAGGCCTGGAGTATATTGCCATTTGTGTGCGTTGTATGTGTTGCGCTGTATTATGGTGTTGAAGGGATACTGGAGACCAAGATCCTGCAATTAAGGGTTTCATCAATACTACTCCAGTGGTACTCCATAGGATGCTCTTAATTGGTGAAAGGGAAAGGCATGGGAGCAACCGACACGCATGCCGATAGGATCAAGCCAGGCATCATCATCATCGGCTCGAAACTGACCGCTGCGTCGCACGGGGCCATAAATACGCTCTACCAGTCGACACACCCAACCCTCCAGGCCCTGCACGCGGTCGGTCCGCCTGACCGTAGCATTTCGTCGGAGAGAAGGCCGGAATCAGGTTCGGGTCAGATCAGACGGCCGATCCGATCGGACATTTGTCGCACATCTCGTCTGGTCCATCCATCTTTCATACATCCACCGTCCGTGCCAACCGAGAGAGAGCTCCCATCCCATGGTAGGGTCCATACGCACACGCAGGCGCTCGGTGTGCCATGCACATGCACGCACGCACGCACATACGGGGGGTCCAGGAGCAGTCTGGTCCGACGTCGTAGGAGCACTGTTCCTAATCAAATCCATCCTAGGCTTTGTACATCGGGCCAGCCGGTAGGTCCCCCGAGAAAGGCGACGGGAGCCCGTTCCGGATCCGGCCTCGTGCACCGGCCGGCCGGCCGGCACCGGTCGACGGCCGGTGATGTGGTTGCCTGTACCTACAGGGGCGGGCGTGCGTGGATGCCGTGGCATGGTCGCCGTGATGCTACCACGCCGGGCTCGGCTAGCTCCCAACACATGCGCTGTTTGATCCGCCCAGACGCGGGTCGGCTCGCTTTCGATCATTTCAACGTGACCGCGCGCATGCACTTGGCCGCCCGGCTCGACCGCTCGACACGAATCACACAAGATAGATCGCCGGGAGTGGCCGCCGACTCATTCACTGCACTTACCGGGGTAGCGTAATTTTTCTTACCAGCCTACGCCTACGTGTTGAAAGTCACGAGATAACCCACGGCGTTCAACTAGCTGCTGATGGGAATCAAACTCCAATCGAGTTTGAGAGGATGCATGATGTGCCTGTTTGTAATGTTCTCTCATCGTTCACTGGTCGGCCATGTCGATGCCTTTTTCTGCTTTTCATTTGACGTGATAGCTAGGAGTAGCTTGCTAGCTTTATTACCTTTAACCTTTACGACCAGGGGCTTAAGCTTATGATGAGCATGCACGCGATCTTCACGTCTCACCTTCCTCTGACTGACCCCTCTTCTGTTCATAAAACCAGGCACCACAAAGCATCTGACTTGCCTCGGCCATTTTTCTCTTTAGAGAAAGAGGAGATATGGAGAAAGACCAACAGCGACTAGAAGTTTAAGATCTCAATGTCAAAAACGGTGTCTTATGACATCTCCACCGCTGACCCATAAATGTCTCCTGTATATTCCTGTTTTCATGTTCGGACGTGGTCGACGGACATGATATGAGAGGGAGCCATCAAATATCTCAAAGTATCTGGTTGAGAGGAGAAAAAGTAGGTGGGCATCATGCATGTGGTGGATATTTGTGGTTTATTGTCCGGTTGGGAGAAGAGAGAGGAGAGGGGACCATGCATGTGTGATTGGGACAGCAGAAAGAAGAGAGAGGAGAGGGGACCATGCATGTGTGATTGGGACAGCAGAAAGAAGAGAGGGATCATGCATGTGATTGGTCAAGCGCATGTCCGGACTCAAACAAAAATTCCCCATGTTTGTCGCTTGGATACCGTAATCTGTACGCCCTGACTGCTACGTGTACACATACAGGTCCCCATTGAATGACAAAAATGGTTCAGACACCGCGGTTCAGACATATAGAGGAGGTTTGAGGGTCCGTCTTGGAGATGCCCTTAAGCATCTCCAATAGAACACTATACTCCGCCCCATATGTCCATGTGGACAACCGGAACACAGACTGAACAAAAAACATCCCATAGCCGATCCCCAATACCTAATCCATATTTGAGGTGGATTTAGTGCCGTCTGGACTCATCCGCCACATCGGGCCGACCCACCTTGATCTCATAAAATTCATCCCTATCTCTATCCCTACCCCCGATGCAACCTTAGCCATTTTTGAACAGTACACTCCACTTGTCTTCGCTCCGCACTGCTCCTCTCCCGTCATCTTCGGCCATCTACAACATGGTGATCAATGGATTTGAGTCCATTGGGTCTAGATCTGTCGACGGGGAACTCTTTGCCTGCTCGCACCAGGAGGAGATAGCAGTCTGTCTTGCACTCTGCCGATCCCAGGTCAAGACCCGAGATCCGCTGTCAGAGCCTCCCCGATGCGGATACGGCAGGGCCGCCACGCCTGACGGCAGCCCGCAACGCTCATGGCATATGTCCCCCGCGTCGCCGCAACCGAACCCGGGCGATGGGTGCTTGTCCCCGCATCAACGTCGGCCTCAGAGTCCGGGGCCAGCGAGCAATGCGCATGCCTGCGGATGCGGCGGTTCCTTCGAGGTCGAGGCGTTGTGTGCCCACGGTGTGAAGGCGAAGGCATGTCACGGCTCCTACTCATCCACCATGCCTGTTGTCGTGTTGGTGCCCTTCGGATCCGACAAGGACCCGGTCTTCTGCGCCGTCAAGCAGCAGTTCCTAACCACCAAAGAGTCGGGCGCGTGTTGCCGTATGATCAACGCCAAAACGCTCGCGGAAGCGGAGTAAGCCCGTGCTTGGATCCTCGTGGAGCGGCAAGCTATGGCTGCTCGGGTTCTCGTGAAGAAGCAAACCCGGGTCATTTGTGTCCTAGTCAGCCTACCCCTGAAATCCGGCGAGAATATGTCCAGTATTCCATCCAACACATCCAGCTATGGCAGCAAGTAGACCCACCTCAACTCCTATGGCACCATCGACCGCTACTTCCACGACAAAGACGACAACGACAACAACAACAACAACAACAACAAGGGCAAGGTAAGCTGTCAGTGAACTTCCCCTATCAATAGTCCTACCTTAGTTTATGCTATTGTTTTGATGAACTAGGAGAACATGTCGTTATTTTGATAGTTCGATGGTATGTATGATGAACTCCCCTATGTCATGTTCTAGTTTTCTAGGTTATAGCATTGCGATGTTCATACTATTCATGAACTATGAGCTATGAAACCGAACTATGAGCTTCGAAATGGGGAGCACAGTTGCGAACGCGGACCAATGAGGGACGAGCCCATGCCGTATCCGGGTGTGTCCGCGGACATATAGAATGCAAAATTGGCTATGAGTGGTTGGAGATGACCTTAACTCAACAAATACTCTTAATTCATGAAAGAGGACATTTGTTTTCCATTGTCACTTATCTCGATCTGTCTAGTCCACGATTCAAGTTATCTCTAATTTGTATCCACCACATAATTTGACCCATATGTTTGGTAGATTTAAAAAAATAGCAACGTGCCAGCTCGCCGATTTCTATTAAAGAAATCGCCACAATATTTACAACATTGTCAACGATGAAGCAAATAAACAAAAAAAAATCCAACCAGAACTAAAAGATCAACCAAGAAGTAGCAAGATATATGAGCTTAGCAAAACAACTTAACTAGGTGCTCTAGCAAAGCATAGCTAGGGGAACAGCCGAAAACATCCAAAGTAAGGAAATGCTAGTTTAAATCACCTTTTCATTACATATGCATCAAGCACAACCCAAAGTAAACTTCCAGGAAGCAACATCTTCTTCTCTTCTTTACAACTCCAGTCTTCTAGCACCAGGATTCCATCCATGCCTTTGAGCATAAGCCTCTCTAAGCACCATCTTTGATCATTTCACACACATCTTCAATTCTTCTTCGCCCTGGTTCTTTTGCAAAATGCTCCAGCTCGTAACAAAGTGACAAAAGTTAGAAACCACACTAACCACCGTAAAAGAAAACACTAGTTGGATCACTGGGAAACTTCTCAAAGCAAGCTTGGTTTCTAGTATTCCACAATATCTAACTTAGCCTAACTCCTCCCTTCACCACCAGAGCTCTTTGTCTTTGGTGAAGGACTAAGCCCAAGCTCATACTAAGTCATCGATATTATCACGCACCCTATCTATTAAACGACAGGCAACCACCTGCCAAATTAATTTGGCCAAATTGCATTCAAAGAATAAGTGGCTAGTTTCTCTTCTTTTTTTCTCATAGAAGTGGCACTGGTCATTGCAAGTTCATCCTCTTTTGAGCAGCTTATCTTTTGTCAGGATACCATCCTTCAACATTAGTCAATGGAAATATTTAATCTTCTATGGCAACTTCAACTTTCAGATAAATTTATATCCCATCAAAGTATGTGCTTTCAAATGCCAATACTGTTGATTCAACACAAATTTACTATTGCCATTTAGAGTCCATTTCACTCTGTCTTTGTCTTCAGTCGACATCACCTCACCCAGCAAGCTTTGAAGATCAGCCCATTGTTGTTCAGTGTCTCCATACATGGTTCTTTTGAATTCAAAATCACTCCATCCTCTATTCTTAGCTGATTGAAGAGTACTTAACTTGCTAAAGGAAATGGCATACAATCTAGAAAATCTCTCTGCCAGAGCCAAATCATCAAGCCAAATGTCTTCACAGATGAGTGTTTCTGCCTCGTTTCCTAACACCCTCTCGACATGGGTGTATGTTTGGAAGATAGTTGCATGGTTTATACATTATAAAAATAAGGGTTGTTATCCATGTCGGTACTTGCAACACTTTGTTGGACGCTATTGTTTCGTAGGAAGCATATGTATTTAACCAAAGAAATGTGCCCTTACTCGCAAGGTTGCCCTTATGTACTCGTGTACACCAAAGCTGACCAAACGGGCGTGCTAACTGGGCCGGCCCGGTAGCACCCAGGCACGACACGGCTCGGGCTAATCGGGTCAGGCCTGGCACACGACACACCATGGGCCGTGTCTGGGCCTGGAGGCTGGGCACACTAGTAGAAAAAGGGCCTAATGTGAGGCACATTAGTCCCGGTTTGTAACTGAACCGGCACTAATGTGACCATTAGTGCCAGTTCCAACGGCTAGGCAGGCTACGCTCATTAGTACCGGTTCGGGGCGAACCTTTAGTACCGGTTCAGGCCACGAACCGGTACTAAAGAGGTTGTGGCAGGCTGTTGTCTGGCTGCAGCCCAACCAGCCCCTTTAGTACTGGTTCGTGCCACGAACCGGTACTAAAGAGGTTGTGGCAGGCTGCTTTTAGTTCCACCTCGCTCCCCTAACAGGGTTTTTACCACCTTAAATATGTTACTTCTCAAACTATCACAAGCACTTGGTATTCATTTAACTCTATGTGTAGAATTTGTGGCCGCAATATGAGTCTTCCCCGGTTTCTAAACGGTTGAGGACTCATATTGACAATTCAGATTGTATACAAAAATATCATTGATGATCAATGCATTTTTATGTATATTTTACATGTTTACACAATTCAAACTGTACACAAAAAGTTGATGATCAATGTATTTTTTATGTATATTTTTACATGTTTACACATAGCAGTAGCGCGTTTCACTGTAGTGCGCTACTGCTAAGCCATTCTATCTTCCCCCAACCGGCCGCCCCTCACTCTCTCCTCTATCCACTCATACTCACACTCACTTGATCGGTCTCCCCCCTCAACCCCCCCGCGCCGGTCCTCCCCCGCCGGCCGCCCCTCACTCTCTCCTCTTGCCAAACTTATTACAACTTCAGGCCTTGAGGAATTGGTGTAGACTGCACGGAGCTATATGTCATTTCTCAACGCCTGAAGCTAAGCAACGTGCAAGTGAGCATTGCGCCTCTCCTTCATTTACAGCAAAAACTAAGCCTGAAGCTAAGCATGTGCAAAAAAGTACAGAGGCTTACGGCAAAAACTAAGCATGAAGCTTGTTGGGGAACGCAGCATTTCAAAAAAAAATTCCTACGATCACGCAAGATCTATCTAGGAGATGCATAGCAACGAGCGGGGAGAGTGTGTCCATGTACCCTTGTAGACCGAAAGCGGAAGCGTTAAGTAACGCGGTTGATGTAGTCAAACGTCTTCGTGATCCAACCGATCAAGTACCAAACGCACGTCACCTCCGCGATCTGCAAAAGTTCAACTCGGTGACGTCCCACAAACTCTAGATCCAGCTGAGGCCGAGGGAGAGTTTCGTCAGCACGACGGCGTGATGACGGTGATGATGAAGTTACCGACGCAGGGCTTCGCCTAAGCACTACAACGATATGACTGAGGTGGAAATCTGTGGAGGGGGGCACCACACACGGCTAAACAATCAACTTGTGTGTCTATAGGGTGCCCCCCTACCCCGTATATAAAGGAGGGGAGGAGGGGGCCGACCGACCTCATGGTGCGCCCCCAAGGGGGGGAATCCTACTCCTACTAGGAGTAGGTTCCCCCCTGTCCTAGTCCTAATAGGAGGGAGAAGGGAGGGGAAGAGGAGAAGAAGGCAGGGGGGGCGGCCCCCCTCCCAATTCGGATTGGGCTTGGGAGGCCGCCCCTCCTCTTGGCCGCCTCCTCTCTCTTCCACTAAAGCCCATGTAGGCCCATTAAGCCCCCGGGGGGTTCCGGTAACCTCCAAGTACTCCGGAAAATGCCCGAATTCATCTGAAACCTTTCCGGTGTGCAAACATAACCTTCCAATATATCAATCTTCTTGTCTCGACCATTTCAAGACTCCTCGTCATGTCCGTGATCACATCCGGGACTCCGAACAACCTTCGGTACATCAAAAACACATAAACTCATAATACCGATCGTCATCGAACGTTAAGCGTGCGGACCCTACGGGTTCGAGAACTATGTAGACATGACCGAGACTTATTTCCGGTCAGTAACCAATAGCGGAACCTGGATGCTCATATTGGCTCCCACATATTCTACGAAGATCTTTATCGGTCAAACCGCATAACAACATACGTTGTTCCCTTTGTCATCGGTGTGTTACTTGCCCGAGATTCGATCGTTGGTATCTCAATACCTAGTTCAACCTCGTTACCGGCAAGTCTCTTTACTCGTTCCGTAATGCATCATCCCGCAACTTACTCATTAGTCACATTGCTTGCAAGGCTTATAGTGATGTGCATTATCGAGAGGGCCTAGAGCTACCTCTCCGACAATCGGAGTGACAAATCCTAATCTCGATCTATGCCAACTCAACAAACACCATCGGAGACACCTATAGAGCATCTTTATAATCACCCAGTTACGTTGTGACGTTTGATAGCACACTAAGTGTTCCTCCGGTATTCGGGAGTTGCATAATCTCATAGTCATAGGAACATGTATAAGTCATGAAGAAAGCAATAGCAACAAACTAAATGATCATAGTGCTAAGCTAACGGATGGGTCATGTCAATCACATCATTCTCTAATGATGTGATCCCGTTAATCAAATGATAACTCATGTCTATGGCTAGCAAACTTAACCATCTTTGATTAACGAGCTAGTCAAGTAGAGGCATACTAGTGACACTCTGTTTGTCTATGTATTCACACATGTACTAAATTTCCGGTTAATACAATTCTAGCATGAATAATATCATGATATAAGGAAATATAAATAACAACTTTATTATTGCCTCTAGGGCATATTTCCTTCAGCCTCCCACTTGCACTAGAGTCAATAATCTAGATTACACAGTAATGATTCTAACACCCATGGAGTATTGGTGTTGATCATGTTTTGCTCGTGAGAGAGGCTTAGTCAACGGGTCTGCAACATTCAGATCCGTATGTATCTTGCAAATCTCCATGTCTCCCTCCTTGAATTGATCGCGGATGGAATTGAAGCGTCTCTTGATGTGCTTGGTTCTTTGTGAAATCTGGATTCCTTTGCCAAGGCAATTGCACCAGTATTGTCACAAAAGATTTTCATTGGACCCGATGCACTAGGTATGACACCTAGATCGGATATGAACTCCTTCATCCAGACTCCTTCATTTGCTGCTTCTGAAGCTGCTATGTACTCTGCTTCACACGTAGATCCCGCCACGACGCTTTGCTTAGAACTGCACCAACTGACAGCTCCACCGTTCAATATAAATACGTATCCGGTTTGTGACTTAGAGTCATCTGGATCAGTGTCAAAGCTTGCATCGACGTAACCATTTACGACGAGCTCTTTGTCACCTCCATAAACGAAAAACATATCCTTAGTACATTTCAGGTATTTAAGGACGTTCTTTACCGTTGTCCAGTGATCCACTCCTGGATTACTTTGGTACCTCCCTGCTAAACTAATAGCAAGGCACACATCAGGTCTGGTACACAGCATTGCATACATGATAGAACCTATGGCTGAAGCATAGTGAATGACTTTCATTTTCTCTCTATCTTCTGCAGTGGTCAGGCATTGAGTCTGACTCAACTTCACACCTTGTAACACAGGCAAGAACCCTTTCTTTGCTTGATCCATTTTGAACTTCTTCAAAACTTTATCAAGGTATGTGCTTTGTGAAAGTCCAATTAAGCGTCTTGATCTATCTCTATAGATCTTGATGCCCAATATATAAGCAGCTTCACCGAGGTCTTTCATTGAAAAACTCTTGTTCAAGTATTCCTTTTATGCTATCCAGAAATTCTATATCATTTCCAATCAACAATATGTCATCCACATATAATATTAGAAATGCTACATAGCTCCCACTCACTTTCTTGTAAATACAGACTTCTCCAAAAGTATGTATAAAACCATATGCTTTGATCGCACTATCAAAACATTTATTCCAACTCTGAGATGCTTGCACCAGTCCATAAATGGATCGCTGGAGCTTGCACACTTTGGTAGCATCCTTTGGATCGATAAAACCTTCTGGTTGCATCATATACAACTCTTCTTCCAGAAATCCATTCAGGAATGCAGTTTTTACATCCATTTGCCAAATTTCATAATCATAAAATGCGGCAATTGCTAACATGATTCGGACGGACTTAAGCATCGCTACGGGTGAGAAGGTCTCATCGTAGTGAACTCCATGAACTTGTCGAAAACCTTTCACAATAAGTCGAGCTTTGTAGACAGTAACATTACCATCAGCGTCAGTCTTCTTCTTGAAGATCCATTTATTCTCTATGGCTTGCCGATCATCGAGCAAGTCAACCAAAGTCCACACTTTGTTCTCATACATGGATCCCATCTCAGATTTCATGGTCTCAAGCCATTTCTAAGAATCTGGGCTCATCATCGCTTCCTCATAGTTCGTAGGTTCGTCATGGTCAATAACAAGACCTCCAGAACAGGATTACCGTACCACTCTGGTGCGGACCTTACTCTGATTAACCTACGAGGTTCGGTAGTAATTTGATCTGAAGTTATATGATCATCATCATTAGCTTCCTCACTAATTGGTATAGGAATCACAGGAACTGATTTCCGTGATGACTACTTTCCAATAAGGGAGCAGGTACAGTTACCTCATCAAGTTCTACTTTCCTCCTACTCACTTCTTTCGAGAGAAACTCCTTCTCCAGAAAGGATCCATTTTTAGCAACAAATATCTTGCCTTCGGATCTGCGATAGAAGGTGTACCCAACAGTCTCTTTTGGGTATCCTATGAATACACATTTCTCCGATTTGGGTTCGAGCTTATCAGGTTGAAGCTTTTTCACATAAGGATCGCAGCCCCAGACTTTAAGAAATGACAACTTGGGTTTCTTGCCAAACCACAGTTCATAAGGTGTCGTCTCAACGGATTTAGATGGTGCCCTATTTAACATGAATGCAGTCGTCTCTAAAGCATAACCCCAAAACGATAGCGGTAAATCAGTAGGAGACATCATAGATCGCACCATATCTAATAAACTGCGGTTACGACGTTCGGACACACCATTACGTTGTGGTGTTCCGGGTGGCGTGAGTTGCGAAACTATTCTGCATTGTTTCAAATGAAGCCAAACTCGTAACTCAAATATTCTCCTCCACGATCAGATCGCAGAAACTTTATTTTCTTGTTACGATGATTTTCCACTTCACCCTGAAATTCTTTGAACTTTTCGAATGTTTTCAGACTTATGTTTCATCAAGTAGATATACCCATATCTGCTTAAATCATCTATGAAGGTTAGAAAATAACGATATCCGTCGCGAGCCTCAATATTCATCGGACCGCATACATCAGTATGTATTATTTCCAATAAATCTGTTGCTCGCTCCATTGTTCCGGAGAACGGAGCTTTAGTCATCTTGTCCATGAGGCATGGTTCGCAAGTACCAAGTGATTCATAATCAAGTGATTCCAAAAGTCCATCAGTATGGAGTTTCTTCATGCGCTTTACACCAATATGACCCAAACTGCAGTGCCACAATTAACTTGCACTATCATTATCAACTATGCATCTTTTGGCTTCAATATTATGAATATGTGTATTACTACTATCGAGATTCAACAAAAATAGACCACTCTTCAAGGGTGCATGACCATAAAAGATATTACTCATATAAATAGAACAACCATTATTCCCAGATTTAAATGAATAACCGTCTCGCATCAAACAAGATCCAGATATAATGTTCATGCTTAACATTGGCACCAAATAACAATTATTCAGGTCTAAAACTAATCCCGAAGGTAGATGTAGAGGTTGCATGCCGACGGCGATCACATCGACTTCGGAACCATTTCCCACGCGCATCGTCACCTCGTCCTTAGCCAATCTTCGCTTAATCCGTAGTCCCTGTTTCGAGTCGCAAATATTAGCAACAGAGCCAGTATCAAATACCCAGGCACTACTGCGAGCATTAGTAAGGTACACATCAATAACATGTATATCACATATACCTTTGTTCACTTTGCCATCTTTCTTATCCGCCAAATACTTGGGGCAGTTCTGCTTCCAGTGACCATTCCCTTTGCAGTAGAAGCACTCAGTCTCAGGCTTAGGTCCAGACTTGGGATTCTTCACTTGAGCAGCAACTTGCTTGTCGTTCTTCTTGAAGTTCCCCTTCTTCCCTTTACCCTTCTTCTTGAAACTGGTGGTCCTCTTAACCATCAACACTTGATGCTCCTTCTTGATTTCTACCTCCGCAGATTTTAGCATTGTGAAGAGCTCGGGAATTGTCTTATCCATCCCTTGCATATTATAGTTCACCACGAAGCTTTTGTAGCTTGGTGGCACTGATTGAAGAACTCTGTCAATGACACTATCAACCGGAAGATTAACTCCCAGCTGAATCAAGTGATTATGATACCCAGACATTTTGAGTATATGTTCACTGACAGAACTTTTCTCCTCCATTTTATAGCTGTAGAACTTATTGGAGACTTCAGATCTCTCAATCCGGGCATTTTCTTGAAATATTAACCTCAACTCATGGAACATCTCATATTCTCCATGATGTTCAAAACGTCGTTGAAGTCCCGGTTCTAAGCCGTAAAGCATGGCACACTGAACTATTGAGTAGTCATCAGCTTTGCTCTGCCAAGCGTTCACAACGTCCGGCGTTGCTCCTACAACGGGTCTTGTACCTAGCGGTGCTTCCAGAACGTAATTCTTCTGTGCAGCAATGAGGATAATCCTCAAGTTACGGACCCAGTCCGTGTAGTTGCTACCATCATCTTTCAACTTAGCTTTCTCTAGGAATGCATTAAAATTCAAAGGAACAGTAGCACGGGCCATTGATCTACAACAACATAGACATGCAAAATACTATCAGGTACTAAGTTCATGATAAATTAAAGTTCAATTAATCATATTACTTAAGAATTCCCACTTAGATAGACATCCCTCTAATCATCTAAGTGATCACGTGATCCAAATCAACTAAACCATGTCTGATCATCACGTGAGATGGAGTAGTTTTCAATGGTGAACATCACTATGTTGATCATATCTACTATATGATTCACGCTCGACCTTTCGGTCTCAGTGTTCCGAGGCCATATCTGCATATGCTAGGCTCGTCAAGTTTAACCCGAGTATTCTGCGTGTGCAAAACTGGCTTGCACCCGTTGTATGTGAACGTAGAGCTTATCACACTCGATAATCACGTGGTGTCTCGGCACGATGAACTGACGCAACGGTGCATACTCAGGGTGAACACTTATACCTTGAAATTTAGTGAGAGATCATCTTATAATGCCGCCGCCGAACTAAGCAAAATAAGATGCATAAAGGATAAACATCACATGCAATCAATATAAGTGATATGATATGGCCATCATCATCTTGTGCCTTTGATCTCCATCTCCAAAGCACCGTCATGATCACCATCGTCACCGGCTTGACACCTTGATCTCCATCGAAGCATCGTTGTCGCCTCGCCAACTATTTCTATCATGACAATCGCTACTCTTAGTGATAAAGTAAATCAATTAAACGGCGATTGCATTTCATACAATAAAGCGACAACCATAAGGCTCCTGCCAATTGCTGATAACTGTTACAAAATATGATCATCTCAAACAACAATTTATATATCATCATGTCTTGACCATATCACATCCCAACATGCCCTGCAAAAACAAGTTAGATGTCCTCTACTTGTTTTTGCAAATTTTATGTGGCTGCGATAGGCTTAGCAAGAACCCTTCTTACCTACGCATAAAAAACCACAACGATTTTTCGTCAGGTGTGCTGTTTTAACCTTCAACAAGGACCGGGCGTAGTCACACTCGATTCAACTAAAGTTGGAGAAACAGACACCCACTAGCCACTTGTGTGTGAAGCACGGCGGTAGAACCAGTCTCATGAACGCGGCATGTAATGTCGGTCTGGGCCGCTTCATCAAACAATACCGCCGAATCAAAGTATGACATGCTGGTAAGCAGTATGACTATTATCGCCCACAACTCTTTGTGTTCTACTCGTGCATATAACATCTGCGCATAGACCTGGCTCGGATGCCACTGTTGGGGAACGCAGTATTTCGAAAAATTTCCTATGATCATGCAAGATCTATCTAGGAGATGCATAGCAACGAGCGTGGAGAGTGTGTCCACGTACCCTCGTAGATCGAAAGTGGAAGCGTTAAGTAACGCGGTTGATGTAGTCGAACGTCTTCGCGATCCAACTGATCAAGTACCGAACGCACGACACCTCCGCGACCTGCACACATTCAGCTCGGTGACGTCCCTCGAACTCTAGATCCAGCTGAGGTCGAGGGAGAGTTTCGTCAGCACGACTGCGTGATGACGGTGATGATGAAGTTACCAACGCAGGGCTTCGCCTAAGCACTACAACGATATAACCGAGGTGGAAATCTGTGGAGGGGGGCACCGCACACGGCTAAACAATCAACTTGTGTGTCTATGGAGTGCCCCCTCCCCCGTATATAAAGGAGGGGAGGAGGGGGCAGGCCGGCCTCATGGTGCGCCCCAAGGGGGGAATCCTACTCCTACTAGGAGTAGGTTCCCCCCTTTCCTAGTCCTAATAGGAGGGGGAAGGAAGGGGAAGAGGAGAAGAAGGAAAGGGCGGCTGGCCCCCTTCCCAATTCGGATTGGGCTGGGGGGGGGCGCCCCTCCTCTTGGCCGCCTCCTCTCTCTTCCACTAAAGCCCATGTAGGCCCATTAAGCCCCCAGGGGGTTCCGGTAACCTCCTGGTACTCTGGAAAATGCTTGAACTCATCTGAAACCTTTCCGGTGTCCAAACATAACCTTACAATATATCAATCTTCTTGTCTCGACCATTTCGAGACTCCTCATCATGTCCGTGATCACATCTGGGACTCCGAACAACCTTCGGTACATCAAAAACACATAAACTCATAATATCGATCGTCATCGAACGTTAAGCGTGCGGACCCTACGGGTTCGAGAACTATGTAGACATAACCGAGACTTATCTCCGGTCAATAACCAATAGCGGAACCTGGATGCTCATATTGGCTCCCACATATTCTACGAAGATCTTTATCGGTCAAACCGCATGACAACATACATTGTTCCCTTTGTCATCGGTACGTTACTTGCCCGAGATTCGATCGTCGGTATCTCAATACCTAGTTCAATCTCGTTACCGGCAAGTCTCTTTACTCGTTCCGTAATGCATCATCCCGCAACTAACTCATTAGTCACATTGCTTGCAAGGCTTATAGTGATGTGCATTACCGAGAGGGCCCAGAGATACCTCTCCGACAATCAGAGTGACAAATCCTAATCTCGATCTATGCCTACTCAACAAACACCATCGAAAACACCTGTAGAGCATCTTTATAATCACCCTGTTACATTGTGACGTTTGATAGCTGATGTCTACTACACAACCTTCTTCTTATAGACGTTGTTGGGCCTCCAAGTGCAGAGGTTTGTAGGACAGTAGCAACTTTCCCTCAAGTGGATGACCTAAGGTTATCAATCCGTGGGAGGCGTAGGATGAAGATGGTCTCTCTCAAGCAACGCTGCAACCAAATAACAAAGAGTCTCTTGTGTCCCCAACACACCCAATACAATGGTAGATTGTATAGGTGCACTAGTTCGGCGAAGAGATGGTGATACAAGTGCAATATGGATGGTAGATATAGGTTTTTGTAATCTTAAATTATGAAAACAGCAATGTAACAAGCGATAAAAGTGAGCGTGAACGGTATTGCAATGCTAGGAAACAAGGCCTAGGGTTCATACTTTCACTAATGCAAGTTATCTCAACAATAATAACATAATTGGATCATATAACTATCCCTCAATATGCAACAAAGAGTCACTCCAAAGTCACTAATAGCGGAGAACAAACGAAGAGATTATTGTAGGGTACGAAACCACCAAAAAGTTATTCTTTCTGATCGATCTATTCAAGAGTATGTAGTAAAATAACACGAAGCTATTCTTTCCGTTCAATCTATCCTAGAGTTCATACTAGAATAACACCTTAAGACACAAATCAACCAAAACCCTAATGTCACCTAGATACTCCAATGTCACCTCAAGTATCCGTGGGTATGATTATACGATATGCATCACACAATCTCAGAATCATCTATTCAACCAACACAAAGAACTTCAAAGAGTGCCCCAAAGTTTCTATCGAAGAGTCAAGATGAAAACATGTGCCAACCCCTATGCATAGATTCCCAAGGTCACGGAACCCGCAAGTTGATCACCAAGACATACATCATAGAATACCCCATTTTCACCACGGGTATCCAACGCAAGACATACATCAAGTGTTCTCAAATACTTAAAGAATCAATCTGATAAGATAACTTCAAAGGGAAAACTCAATCCATTACAAGAGAGTAGAGGGGGAGAAGCATCATAAGATCCAACTATAATAGCAAAGCTCGCGATACATCAAGATCGTGCCGAATCAAGAACACAAGAGAGAGAAATCAAACACACAGCTACTGGTACATACCCTCAGCCCCGAGGGTGAACTACTCCCTCCTTGTCATGGAGAGCGCTGGTATGATGAAGATGGCCACCGGTGAGGGATCCCCCCTCCGGCAGGGTGCCGGAACAGGGTCCCGATTGGTTTTTGTTGGCTACATAGGCTTGCGGCGGCGGAACTCCCGATCTAGGTTTCTTTCTGGAAGTTTGGGTATATATAAGAGGTATTGGCGTCGGGAACAAGTCAGGGGGGGTCCCCGAGGCGGCCATGAGGTAGGGGGGCGCGCCCAGGGAGGTAGGGCGCGCCCCCACCCTAGTGGGTGCCTCGGGACTCTTCCGGTCCATCTCCGATGCTCCGTGGGCTTCTTTTGGTCCAAAAATAATCTCCGTCAATTTTCAGGTCAATTGGACTCCATTTGGTTTTCCTTTTCTGCGATACTCAAAAACAAGGAAAAAACAGAAACTGGCACTGGGCTGTAGGTTAATAGGTTAGTCCCGAAAATCATATAAAATTGCATATAAATGCATATAAAACATCCTAGATGGACAATATAATAGCATGGAACAATCAAAAATTATAGATACGTTGAAGACGTATCAGCATCCCCAAGCTTAATTCCTGCTCGTCCTCGAGTAGGTAAATGATAAAAACAAATTTTTTGATGTGGAATGCTACCTAACATAATTACCAATGTAATCTGCTTTATTGTGGCAAGAATATTCAGATCCATAAGATTCAAACAAAAGTTTAATATTGACATGAAAACAAAAATACTTCAAGCATACTAACAAAGCAATCATGTCTTCTCAAAGTAACATGGCCAAAGCAAGCTATCCGTACAAAATCATATAGTCTGGCTATGCTCTATCTTCATCACACAAAATATTTAAATCATACACAACCCCGATGACAAGCCAAGCAATTGTTTCATACTTTTGATGTTCTCAAACTTGTTCAATCTTCACACAATACATGAGCGTGAGCCATGGACATAGCACTATAGGTGGAATAGAATGGTGGTTGTGGAGAAGACAAAAAGGGAGAAGATAGTCTCACATCAACTAGGCGTATCAACGGGCTATGGAGATGCCCATCAATAGATATCAATGTGAGTGAGTAGGGATTGCCATGCAACGGATGCACTAGAGCTATAAGTGTATGAAAGCTCAAAAAGAAACTAAGTGGGTGTGCATCCAACTCGCTTGCTCACGAAGACCTAGGGCATTTTGAGGAAGCCCATCATTGGAATATACAAGCTAAGTTTTATAAAGAAAGATTCCCACTAGTATATGAAAGTGATAACATAGGAGACTCTCTATCATGAAGATCACGGTGCTACTTTGAAGCACAAGTGGGGTAAAAGGATAGTAACATTGTCCCATCTCTCTTTTTCTTTCATTTTTTCTCTTTTTTTTTTGTTTGGGCCTTTCTCTTTTTTTATGTCCTCTTTTATTTTTTTTATTTTTCGTCCGGAGTCTCATCCCGACTTGTGGGGGAATCATAGTCTCCATCATCCTTTCCTCACATGGGACATTGCTCTAATAATGATGACCATCACACTTTTATTTACTTACAACTCGATACTTAGAAAATAATACGAATCTATGTGAATGCCTCCGGCGGTGTACTGGGATAATGAATCAAGAGTGGCATGTACGAAAATAATGAACGGTGGCTTTGCCACAAATACGATGTCAACTACATGATCATGCAAAGCAATATGACAATGATGGAGCGTGTCATAATAAATGGAACAGTGGAAAGTTGCATGGCAATATATCTCGGAATGGCTATGGAAATGCCATAATAGGTAGGTATGGTGGTTGTTTTGAGGAAGGTAATGGTGGGTGTATGGTACCGGCGAAAGTTGCGCGATACTAGAGAGGCTAGCAATGGTGGAAGGGTGAGAGTGCGTATAATCCATGGACTCAACATTAGTCATAAAGAACTCACATACTTATTGCAAAAATCTATTAGTTATCGAAATGAAGTACTACGCGCATGCTCCTAGGGGGATAGATTGGTAGGAAAAGACCATCGCTCATCCCCGACTGCCACTCATAAGGAAGACAATCAAAAAATAAATCATGCTCCGACTTCATCACATAACGGTTCACCATACGTGCATGCTACGGGAATCACAAACTTTAACACAAGTATCTCTCAAATTCACAACTACTCCCTCCGTTCCTAAATACTTGTCTTTCTAGGCATTTCAAATGAATATCACATACGGATGTATGTAGACATATTTTAGAGTGTAGATTCACTCATTTTACTCCGTATGTAGTCACTTGTTGAAATGCCCAGAAAGACAAGTATTTAGGAACGGAGGGAGTACTCACTAGCATGACTCTAATATTACCATCCTCATATCCCAAAACAATCATAAGGAATCAAACTTCACATAGTATTCAATGCACTTTATATCAAATTTTTTATTATAACCATCGTGGATACCCATCATATTAGGACTAAAGTCATAACCCAAGCAAATTACCATGCTGTTCTAAAGACTCTCAAAATAATATAAGTGAAGCATGAGATTTAATCTATTTCTTCAAAATAAAACCACCGCCGTGCTCTAAAAGGATATAAGTGCAGCACTAGAGCAAATGACAAACTACTCCGAAAGATATAAGTGAAGATCAATGAGTAGCCGAATAATTATGCAACTCTGTGAAGACTCTCTATCATTTAAGAATTTCAGATCTTGATATTTTATTCGAACAGCAAGCAAAACAAAATAAAATAAAATGACGCTCCAAGCAAAACACATATCATATGGTGAATAAAAATATAGCTCCAAGTAAAGTTACCGATGAACGAAGAAGAAAGAGGGGTTGCCTTCCGGGGCATCCCCAAGCTTAGGCTTTTGGTTGTCCTTGAATTTTACCTTGGGGTGCCTTGGGCATCCCCAATCTTAGGCTCTTGCCACTCCTTATTCCATAGTCCATCGAATCTTTACCCAAAACTTGAAAACTTCACAACACAAAACTTAACAGAAAACTCGTAAGCTCCGTTAGTATAAGAAAATAAATCACCACTTAGGTACTGTTGTGAACTCATTCTAAATTCATATTGGTGTAATATCTAGTGTATTCCAACTTCTCTATGGTTCATACCCTCCGATACTACTCATAGATTCATCAAAATAAGCAAACAACACATAGAAAACAGAATCTGTCAAAAACAGAACAGTCTGTAGTTATCTGTATCATTCGAATACTTCTGTAACTCCAAAAATTCTTAAATAAATTTTTGGACCTGAGGAATTTGTCTATTAATCATCTGAAAAAATAATCAACCCAAAATCACTCTCCATTAAAAAATGGCAGCTAATCTTGTGAGCGCAAAAGTTTCTGTTTTTTACAGCAAGATCGCAAAGACTTCACCCAAGTCTTCCCAAAGGTTCTACTTGGCACAAACACTAATTAAAACAATAAAACCACATCTAAACAGAGGCTATATGAATTATTTATTAATAAACAGGAGCAAAAAGGCAAAGAACAAAAATAAAATTGGGTTGCCTCCCAACAAGCGCTAACGTTTAACGCCCCTAGTTAGGCACGATGATTTCAATGATGCTCACATAAAAGATAAGAATTGAAACATAAAGAGAGCATCATGAAGAATATGACTAGCACATTTAAGTCTAACCCACTTCCTATGCATAGTGATTTTGTGATCAAACAATTTATTGCCACTCTTCTTGATCCCCCACCATCACTTGAAAGCAAGATTGTTGTCCTATTACTCTTTTTTCCTTGTGGAGCATTGGAAAGGAGAGAATTTGAATAAAGTAACTCTCGAAAACTCTTATTGGACGAGAGAGAGTCAATACGATATTGGCGTGGGTTCTACCAACTAAACGAAGAAGTTTTTGATTGGATAAACAGCGTATAATGATAGACGCTTCTTAGGCACACATGGAGACATACGTCCCGTAGCTGACCCCTGAATTCAAGGATATTGCCGGCTTTGTTACTAACTGATAGAAACCCCTTAATACAACATTCTTTTTCATAAATGTCATAAGGTACGGCAATAGTAGGTTTCTTGCTTGTCATATTTAGAATATAAGCATCAGTTACATTTGACGTCCAGCCTTTTTATAGAAGAGAAAGGAAGGTTAAGGGCAAGGGCGCAGCATAATATATAAGAAAAACTTGATCTTTGAGGGGAAATTTTTCCAACTAGACCGATAAATGAGAAAAAGTACCAGTCGTACCAAGAACCAAAGGCGCCAGCTTTCATTGATATATATACCGTATCTTTTAGCTGAAAAATCTATGGATAAGAACCGGCTCTGGGAGGAGGGGTGGCGCGACAGAGCAATGAAAAGCTGGGATCTTTCCTTATCTTCGGTCGTGACGCCTTTTCCTTTTGTATGAGAAAGCGCTACAAAACATCCTTCTCGCGGGTTATCTTCTACTCAAGCAAGCTCTCTCCTATTCTTCATCCACCAACTAGCAGGAACGTAGGAGCACAAGAGGGTCATCATCTTCTGAAATGATTGGCTTTCGATCTGCTTTCCAAGAGGTGGTTTTTGACATGACCAGAAAGAGTGGAATTCTTGTCAGGATTGGCATGTCAAGTTGCTTTCTCGGACCCTAACATAAACCACCTTATCCTCACTCAGATTGTTCTTTTCGACTGAGCAGAAGCACGACCTCTATCTGACATTTTCTCTATCCCTTCTAATCTCTCAATGGCATTTCCATCTCTCAATTCAATCAATCAAGTAAGTCCGGATGACACTTGTCTTTATTTAGTGTTTCCCCGGCTATTCAGCCATTACTTGCATCTCAGGTTCTTTGTACCCTTTTTTAGTGCCATGCACACTGAGGTTTCTGGCATGACCGAATCTTTTGAGAATATCGCTTATTACGTTAATTTCTTCATCTTGATGTACTCAATCCATTCAAATTCCATAATTCCAATGCTATAATCCCTATATTAAGATGAAGTAAGAAAGCATCAGTCCTCTTATTTTCTGTCTTCTATGAAAGAATGTAGCTCGCTCTTTCAACCCGGGGCCCCCTCTGGGGAACTGTTTGAGTTTTAGCATCGACCCCATTTCCTTTTGATCGTATTACGCTTGACTCGCTGCAAAACATTTCGCTTTCTGTGCCACGCTCGTACGTGATTTACACTCCTTGCCTTTCATCTGACTTTGCCATCGGGCAATTGTTTGTTTTCAACTGGATTGGATTCTGAACCAAGAAAGATAGGCAACTTTCACTTGAAAGAAAGGAGCTTCAGAACTCTTGTATTCCACCGAATAAGAATAAGAATAAGAATAAGAGCAAGAAGGGGCTATCTTTGTGAAGGGACCGGCACCAGAAAGTAGATCATATGGCCTTTCTTTCGCCAAAATCAAGTAAAGCCCTGGCCCAAGAAATGCAGCAAAGCAAGTCGTCTTTGGTTTGGAGCTCAATTCCCGGATGTATAGGCTTGATCGAGTGCCTTACCTGAAATCGACGATATAAAGTGGGCTCTTTAGCTTGCTCCGACAGAGGTCTCCTTCTCCCTTAGCAGCGAGACCAGTCCCTACCTCTTTTCAATCAATCTTTCATACCGTATGCCTTTTCTACGCGTAAAACAAGTTCATGTCTCTCCTCTCTGAAGTCGGACCTTATTGAAAAGTAGTACGCTTTCTTTCATGGTGTTCAGGATCCCATGCTTTGTAGCTCACGCATGGCTTTCTCTAACGAAGCTAATGCCGAAAATGAAAGACCTTAAACGGAAAGCCACAGGAGGTGGCGAAAAAAGAAAAAAGAGAAATAGAAAGCCAAGGCCGAGCTTAAGAGATGTCCACTAAATCTTTCCTGTTGTTGCGCGGGATCAAAGAGATTCTTTCTAATAGAACGGGCCACTCAAGGTACTGGATAGATGCCAGAATCGGTAAAGGAACCCTTTGGTGAGTTGTCTTCTTCCTAAAGAACTATAACCATATCCTCGAAAACAAAAACCTGCTTTCTTCTAACAAAGGGAGATTCCTTTTATTTTGGATGAAGGATATGAATTGAAAAGCTAAGCAATGAAAAGACATGAGCAGAACAGAGGATTTCTCCGGTTTCGGTAGGGAAGCCACTGGTTCGTACCACGCTATGGTTGAGGGACCTTCTCGGTTCAAAGCTAACAAATAGGTCCATGTTGGCACTCAATCGCTAAGAGCAGCCAACAACTTAACTTGCAGGCTTTAAAACCTGGTCATACGGTAATGGCGAGGGGTTTTGCGGATCCCTTTCTCTATGAGTTTCAGTTGATAATGACTTAATGGCTTTCTCTGTGATGCAAGAATCAACTAGCATAGGAAGGCAAAACAAGCATGACATCAAAATTTCAACACATAGAGAGGAAACTTGATATTATTGCAATATGTAGAAGCATGTGATCCTCTCTCATAATAATTTTCAGTAGCATCATGAATTAATTCAACAATATAACCATCACATAAAACATTATTCTCATGATGCACAAGCATATAAATTTTACTACTCTCCACATAAGCAAATTTGTTCTCATGAATAGTAGTGGGAGCAAACTCAACAAAATAACTATCATGTGAAACATAATCGAATTGAAAACTAAAATCATGATGACAAGTTTCATGGTTATCATTATTCTTAATAGCATACAAGTCATCACAATAATCATCATAGATAACAACTTTATTCTCATAATCAATTGGAACCTCTTCCGAAATAGTGGATTCATCACTAAATAAAGTCATGACCTCTTCAAATCCACTTTCATAATTATAATCATCATAAATAAGAGGAATGCTGTCATCATAATAAATTTTCTCATCAAAACTTGGGTGACAAAAAATATCATCTTCGTCAAACATAGCATCCCCAAGCTTGTGGCTTTGCATATCATTAGCATCATGGATATTCAAGGAATTCATACTAACAACATTGCAATCATGCTCATCATTCAAATATTTAGTGCTAAACATTCTAATGCATTCTTCTTCTAACACTTGAGCACAATTTTCCTTTCCATCATTTTCACGAAAGATATTAAAAAGATGAAGCATATGAGGCACCCTCAATTCCATTTTTTAGTTTTCTTTTATAGACTAAACTAGTGATAAAACAAGAAAATAAAAGATTCGATTGCAAGATCTAAAGATATACCTTCAAGCATTCACCTCCCCGGCTACGGCGCCAGAAAAGAGCTTGATGTCTACTACACAACCTTCTTCTTGTAGACGTTGTTGGGCCTCCAAGTGCAGAGGTTTGTAGGACAGTAGCAAATTTCCCTCAAGTGGATGACCTAAGGTTTATCAATCCGTGGGAGGCATAGGATGAAGATGGTCTCTCTAAAGCAACCCTGCAACCAAATAACAAAGAGTCTCTTGTGTCCCCAACACACCCAATACAATGGTAAATTGTATAGGTGCACTAGTTCGGCAAAGAGATGGTGATACAAGTGCAATATGGATGGTAGATATAGGTTTTTGTAATCTGAAATTATGAAAATAGCAAGGTAACAAGCGATAAAAGTGAGCGTAAACGGTATTGCAATGCAAGGAAACAAGGGCTAGGGTTCATACTTTCACTAATGCAAGTTCTCTCAACAATAATAACATAATTGGATCATATAACTATCCCTCAACATGCAACAAAGAGTCACTCCAAAGTCACTAATAGCGGAGAACAAACGAAGAGATTATTGTAGGGTACGAAACCACCTAAAAGTTATTCTTTCTGATCGATCTATTCAAGAGTATGTAGTAAAATAACACGAAGCTATTCTTTCCGTTCAATCTATCCTAGAGTTCATACTAGAATAACACCTTAAGACACAAATCAACCAAAACCCTAATGTCACCTAGATACTCCAATGTCACCTCAAGTATCCGTGGGTATGATTATACGATATGCATCACACAACCTCAGAATCATCTATTCAACCAACACAAAGAACTTCAAAGAGTGCCCCAAAGTTTCTATCGAAGAGTCAAGATGAAAACGTGTGCCAACCCCTATGCATAGATTCCCAAGGTCACGGAACCCGCAAGTTGATCACCAAGACATACATCATAGAATACCCCATTTTCACCACGGGTATCCAACGCAAGACATACATCAAGTGTTCTCAAATCCTTAAAGACTCAATTCGATAAGATAACTTCAAAGGGAATACTCAATCCATTACAAGAGAGTAGAGGGGGAGAAACATCATAAGATCCAACTATAATAGCAAAGCTCGCGATACATAAAGATCGTGCCGAATCAAGAACACGAGAGAGAGATGAAACACACAGCTACTGGTACATACCCTCAGCCCCGAGGGTGAACTACTCCCTCCTTGTCATGAAGAGCGCTGGGATGATGAAGATGGCCACCGGTGAGGGATCCCCCCTCCTGCAGGGTGCCAAAACAGGGTCCCGATTGGTTTTTGGTGGCTACAGAGGCTTGCGGTGGCGGAATTCCCGATCTAGGTTTCTTTCTGGAAGTTTGGGTATATATAAGAGGTATTGGCGTCGGGAACAAGTCAGGGGGGGTCCCCGAGGCGGCCATGAGGTAGGGGGCGCGCCCAGGGAGGTAGGGCGTGCCCCCCACCCTCGTGGGTGCCTCGGGACTCTTCTGGTCCATCTCCGATGCTTCGTGAGCTTCTTCTGGTCCAAAAATAATCTCCGTCAATTTTCAGGTCAATTGGACTCCGTTTGGTTTTCCTTTTCTGCGATACTCAAAAACAAGGAAAAAACAGAAACTGGCACTGGGCTCTAGGTTAATTGGTTAGTCCCAAAAATCATATAAAATAGCATATAAATGCATATAAAACATCCTAGATGGATTATATAATAGCATGGAACAATAAAAAATTATAGATACGTTGGAGACATATCTATAGCACACTAAGTGTTCCTCCGGTATTCGGGAGTTGCATAATCTCATAGTCATAGGAACATGTATAAGTCATGAAGAAAGCAATAGCAACAAACTAAACGATAATAGTGCTAAGCTAATGGATGGGTCATGTCAATCACATCATTCTTGAATGATCTGACCCCGTTAATCAAATGACAACTGATGTCTATTGCTAGGAAACTTAACCATCTTTGATTAACGAGCTAGTCAAGTAGAGGCATACTAGTGACACTCTGTTTGTCTATGTATTCACACATGTACTTAATTTCCGTTTAATACAATTCTAGCATGAATAATAAACATTTATCATGATATAAGGAAATATAAATAACAACTTTATTATTGCCTCTAGGGCATATTTCCTTCAAAGCTAAGCAACGTGCAGGTGAGCTTTGCGCGCCTCTCCTTCATTTTTCTAAACTTATTACAACTCCAGAATTTTTGTGTGCATTCAGTATGCACCATTCAAAGCCACGTCATCAACTTTCAACCCTTTCTGACATCATTTGTTATTTTTCATGCATTTACTGATTTGTTTGAGCTAAATGACCTGGAAATTGAAAAGCACTTCAAATGAACTCTGAAAAGGTTGAAACTTGGCATGGTATCATCATTTCACCCACATAGCATGTGGAAAAAAGTAGATAGGGTTACGGAAAAAACTGGATGCACTTTTTGTACAAACTGGACAATCTCTTTCGAAGTATGAGAGTTTCGGACGAAAACTCATCTGTTACAAAGGCACTTCATTTTTCTAAACATATTACAACTCCAGACTTTTTCTGCGTTCAGTATGCACCATTCGAAGCCACGTCATGAGCTTTCAACCCTTTCTGCCTTCATTTGCTATTTTTCATGCATTTACTGATTTCTTTTGAGCTAAATGACCCTGAAATTGAAAAGCACTAGAAATGAACTCTGAAAAGGTTGAAACTTGGCATGGTATCATCATTTCACCCACATAGCATGTGCAAAAAAGTAGAGAGGGTTACGGCAAAAACTGGATGCACTTCGTGTACAACATGGACAATCTCTTTCGAAGTATTAGAGTTTCGAACGAAAACTCATCTGTTACAAAGGCATTTCATTTATCTAAAGTTATTACAACTCCAGACTTTTTGTGCGTTCAGTATCTACCATTCAAAGCCACGTCATCAGCTTTCAACCCTTTCTGCCTTCATTTGCTATTTTTCATGCATTTACTGATTTTTTTTGAGCTAAATGACCCTGAAATTGAAAAGCACTATAAATGAACTCTGAAAAGGCTGAAAGTTGTCATGGTATCATCATTTCACCCACATAGCATGTGCAGAAAAGTAGAGAGGGTTACGGCAAAAACTGGATGCACTTCGCGTATAAGATGGACAATCTCTTTCGAAGTATCAGGGTTTCGGACGAAAACTCATCTGTTACAAAGGCATTACATTTTTTAAAACTTATTACAACTCCATACTTTTTGTGCGTTCAGTATGCACAATTCAAAGTCACATCATCAGCTTTCAACCCTTTCTGCCTTCATTTGCTATTTTTCATGCATTTACTGATTTTTTTGAGCTAAATGACCCTGAAATTGAAAAGCACTATAAATGAAGTCTGAAAAGGCTGAAAGTTGGCACGGTATCATCATTTCACCCACATAGCATGTGCAAAAAAGTAGAGAGGGTTACGCAAAAAACTGGATGCACTTCGTGTACAAAATGGACAATCTCTTTTGAAGTATCGGGGTTTCGGACGAAAACTCGTCTGTTACAAAGGCATTACATTTTTTAAATAACCTAAGTATTACCAAATTGAATATAATTATAAGACACACTAATATTAAACATAAGAAAAAAGAATCACTGAAAAATCTATTTTAAAGTAAAGTTATTCAGAAACTAGTGATTCACACAAATTTCAAATAATTTAAATTTGAAAACTAATGGCACTAACAGAAAGTTTATAATTTTTTGACCTAAAAGCAAAAATATTCACAAAGAAACTCTAAATACAGCAAAAAACAACTCAGAAATAAATGAAAGAAAATAAAGCAAAAAAGAAAAATAAAAAAATAAAAAAGCCAGCCTACTGGGCCACAGCGGCCTACATACGACTAGAAACCCAACCTGTAGTTGGGCGAGGATGCAGGACCGCTAGCCCAGTAGGCCCAACATGGTATGCAAGCAGAGGTAAGCCCAGAAGGCCTGCAATAGAGAGGAGCTCGAGACAGCTGCCGCGGCGGGGCTTGTAAGTAGGTGCGGGCGCCCCTGGCTAGCGAGGTGGGACTAAACTTGCCCGCACCGTGCCTGCACCAGCGCACACCTTTAGTAATAAAGGGGGGGTCTTTAGTACCGGTTTCTGCCACGACCCAGTGCTAAAGGGGTGCTCTTCCCGCCGCTTGGCCTGGCCAAAATAGGCCTTTAGTACGGTTGGTGGCTCCAACCGGTACTAAAGGCCCCTCCTATAAATATAGCACTTACGAAAAATTCAGTTAGTTTCTTCTTCATCTGCTTCTTTGTCGTCGCGCCCGCGTCCCCGTCGCCGCCGCGCCCGTCCCCGTCGTCGCCCCCGTCGCGCGGGCCCGTCCCCGTCCCCTTCGTCGTCCCCGTACGTCATCGTCGCGCGCCCGTCCCCGTACGTCGTCGTCGCGCGCGCCCCGCGCCTACGGCCCGTCCCCGTCGCCGCCCCCGTACTCCCTGCCCCAGCCCGTCCCCGTCGCTGCCCAGCCCGTCGCCGTCCCCCATCGCCTCGGATCGCCGGCCCTCGCCCCCGCGCTGTAAGACCGCCCCCCTGCCGCGCGCGCCATGGCCGGCGGCCCTCACACACACAGTACACACTCACATGTACACACAGTACACACAGAGACAGATTTTTCTTAATTATTTTGTGTTTTCTGTTTTTTAGTTTTTTATACTTTTAGTTTATATAAATGTTAGATTAATTAATGTCAACTGTTAGATGATTATATGGATATATATAAATGTTAGATATTAATTTCAAATGTTAGATGAATTAGATAGAAATGTTGGATATTAATGTCAAATATTAGATGAATTAGCTAGATATTAATGTTAGATGTGTTAGTTTTTTATATACTAATTTTAGTTATAGATAATTTAGATATATTAATGTTAGATGAATTAGATATATTAAATTTAGGTATATGAGATTTGATCATCTAATTAAAATTTACTATATAGAACTAGCTACTTTATTTTTAGTAAAAAATTAATAGAACTAGTTTATTTGTAGTAAGTGCTTAGTTGAATTAATAGAACTATGTAGACATAACCGAGACTTATCTCTGGTCAATAACTAATAGCGGAACCTGGATGCTCATATTGGCTCCCACATATTCTACGAAGATCTTTATCGGTCAAACCGCATAACAACATACATTGTTCCCTTTGTCATCGGTATGTTACTTGCTCGAGATTCGATCATCGGTATCTCAATACCTAGTTAAATCTCGTTACCGGCAAGTCTCTTTACTCGTTCCGTAATGCATCATCCCGCAACTAACTCATTAGTCACATTGCTTGCAAGGCTTATAGTGATGTGCATTACCGAGAGGGCCCAGAGATACCTCTCCGACAATCGGAGTGACAAATCCTAATCTCGATCTATGCCAACTCAACAAACACCATCGGAAACACCTGTAGAGCATCTTTATAATCACCTAGTTACATTGTGACGTTCGATAGCACACTAAGTGTTCCTCCGGTATTCAGGAGTTGCATAATCTCATAGTCATAGGAACATGTATGAGTCTTGAAAAAGCAATAGCAACAAACTAAACGATCATAGTGCTAAGCTAACGGATGGGTCATGTCAATCACATCATTCTCTAATGATGTGATCCCGTTAATCAAATGACAACTGATGTATATGGTTAGGAAACTTAACCATCTTTGATTAACGAGCTAGTCAAGTAGAGGCATACTAGTGACACTTTGATTGTCTATGTATTCACACATGTACTAAATTTCCGATTAATACAATTCTAGCATGAATAATAAACATTTATCATGATATAAGGAAATATAAATAACAACATTATTATTACCTCTAGGGCATATTTCCTTCAAAGCTAAGCAACGTGTAGGTGAGCATTGCGCGCCTCTCCTTCATTTTTTAAAACTTATTACAACTCCAGAATTTTTGTGTGCATTCAGTATGCACCATTCAAAGCCACGTCATCAAGTTTCAACCCTTTCTGACATCATTTGCTATTTTTCATGCATTTACTCATTTGTTTGAGCTAAAGGACCCGGAAATTGAAAAGCACTACAAATGAACTCTGAAAAGGTTGAAACTTGGCATGGTATCATCATTTCACCCACATAGCGTGTGCAAAAAAGTAGAGAGGGTTACGGCAAAACCTGGATGCACTTCGTGTACAACATGGACAATCTCTTTCGAAGTATTAGGGTTTCGAACGAAAACTCATCTGTTACAAAGGCATTTCATTTTTCTAAACTTATTACAACTCCACACTTTTTGTGCGATCAGTATGCACCATTCGAAGCACGGTCATCAGCTTTCAACCCTTTCTGCCTTCATTTGGTAATTTTCATGCATTTACTGATTTTTTGAGCTAAATGACCCTGAAATTGAAAAGCACTACAAATGAACTCTGAAAAGGCTGAAAGTTGGCATGGTATCATCATTTCACCCACATAGCATGTGCAAAAAAGTAGAGAGGGTTACGGCAAAAACTGGATGCACTTCGTGTACAAAATGGACAATCTCTTTCGAAGTATCAGGGTTTCGAACGAAAACTCATCTGTTACATGGGCATTTCATTTTTTAAACTTATTACAACTCCAGACTTTTTGTGCGTTCAGTATGCACCATTCAAAGCCACGCCATCAGCTTTCAACCCTTTCTGCCTTCATTTGCTATTTTTCATGCATTTACTGATTTTTTTGAGCTAAATGACCCTGAAATTGAAAAGCACTACAAATGAACTCTGAAAAGGCTGAAAGTTGGCATGGTATCATCATTTCACCAACATAGCATGTGCAAAAAAGTAGAGAGGGTTACGGCAAAAACTGGATGCACTTCATGTACAAAATGGACAATCTCTTTCGAAGTATCAGGGTTTCGGACGAAAACTCATCTGTTACATAGGCATTTCATTTTTTAGACTTATTACAACTCCAGACTTTTTGTGCGTTCAGTATGCACCATTCAAAGCCACATCATCAGCTTTCAACCCTTTCTGCCTTCATTTGCTATTTTTCATGCATTTACTGATTTCTTTTGAGCTAAATGACCCTGAAATTGAAAAGCACTACAAATGAACTCTGAAAAGGCTGAAAGTTGGCATGGTATCATCATTTCACCCACATAGCATGTGCAAAAAAGTAGAGAGGGTTACGGCAAAAACTGGATGCACTTCGTGTACAAAATGGACAATCTCTTTCGAAGTATTAGGGTTTCGGACGAAAACTCATCTGTTACATAGGCATTTCATTTTTTAAACTTATTACAACTCCAGACTTTTTGTGCGTTCAGTATGCACCATTGAAAGCCACGTCATCAGCTTTCAACCCTTTCTGCCTGCATTTGCTATTTTTCATGCATTTACTGATTTCTTTTGAGCTAAATTACCCTGAAATTGAAAAGCACTTCAAATGAACTATGAAAAGGTTAAAACTTGGCATGGTATCATCATTTCACCCACATAGCATGTGCAAAAAATTAGAGAGGGTTGCGGTAAAAAACTGGATGCACTTCGTGTACAAAATGGACAATCACTTTTGAAGTATCGGGGTTTCGGACGAAAACACATCTGTTACAAAGGCCCTACATTTTTTAAATAACCTAAGTATTACCAAGTTGAATATAATTATAAGACACACTAATATAAAACATAAGAAAAAAGAATCACTAAAAAATCTATTTTTAAAGTAAAGTTATTCAGAAACTAGTGCTTCACACAAATTTCAAATAATTCAAATTTGAAAACTAATGGCACTAACAGAAAGTTTATAATTTTTTTGACCTAAAAGCAAAAATATTCACAAAGAAACTCTAAATACTGCAAAAAACAACTCAGAAATAAATAAAAGAAAATAAAGCAGAAAAGAAAAATAAATAAATAAAAAAGCCAGCCTACTGGGCCACAACGGCCTGCATACGACTAGAAACCCACCCTGTAGTTGGGCCAGGATGCAAGCCCGCAGATACGTCTCCATCGTATCTAATTTTCCAAACACTTTTGCCCGTGTTTTGGCTCTAACTTGCATGATTTGAATGGAACTAACCCGGACTGACGTTGTTTTCAGCAGAATTGCCATGGTGTTATTTATGTGGAGAAACAAAGTTCTCGGAATGACCTGAAACTTCATGGAGATTATTTTTGGTAATAATAAAAATACCGGCGAAAGAATCAAGGCCAGGGGGCCCACACCCTTTCCACGAGGGTGGGGGGCGCGCCCCCTGACTCGTGGGCCCCCTGGAGCTCCACCGACCTTAACTCCAACTCCATATATTCGTGTTCGGGGAGAAAAAAATCAGAGAGAAAGATTCATCGCGTTTTACGATACGGAGCTGCCGCCAAGCCCTAAACTCACTTGGGAGGGCTGATCTCGAATCCGTTCGGGGCTCCGGAGAGGGGAATCCGTCACTGTCGTCATCATCAACCATCCTCATCACCAATTTCATGATGCTCGCCGCTGTGCGTGAGTAATTCCATCGTAGGCTTGCTGGACGGTGATGGGTTGGATGAGATTTATCATGTAATCGAGTTAATTTTGTTAGGGTTTGACCCCTCGTATCCACTATGTTCTGAGATTGATGTTGCTATGACTTTGCTATGCTTAATGCTTGTCACTAGGACCCGAGTGCCATGATTTCAGATCTGAACCTATTATGTTTTCATGAATATATGTGAGTTCTTGATCCTATTTTTCAAGTCTATAGTCACCTACTATGTGTTATGATCCGGCAACCCCGAAGTGACAATAATCGGGACCACTCCCGGTGATGACCGTAGTTTGAGGAGTTCATGTATTCAGTATGTGTTAATGCTTTGATCCGGTACTCTATTAAAAGGAGGCCTTAATATCCCTTAGTTTCCAATAGGACCCCGCTGCCACGGGAGGGTAGTGAAGGAAATATGCCCTAGAGGCAATAAGAAAGTTATTATTTATTTCCTTATATCATGATAAATGTTTATTATGCATGCTAGAATTGTATTAACCGGAAACATGATACATGTGTGAATACATAGAGAAACAAAGTGTCACTAGTATGCCTCTACTTGACTAGCTTGTTGATCAAAGATGGTTATGTTTCCTAGCCATAGACATGAGTTGTCATTTGATTAACGGGATCACATCATTAGGAGAATGATGTGATTGACTTGACCCATTCCGTTAGCTTAGCACTTGATCGTTTAGTATGTTGTTATAGCTTTCTTCATGACTTATACATGTTCCTATGACTATGAGATTATGCAACTCCCGTTAAACGGAGGAACACTTTGTGTGCTACCAAACGTCACAACGTAACTGGGTGATTATAAAGGTGCTCTACAGGTGTCTCTGAAGGTACTTGTTGAGTTGGCGTATTTCGAGATTAGGATTTGTCACTCCGATTGTCGGAGAGGTATCTCTGGGCCCACTCGGTAATACACATCACTATAAGCCTTGCAAGCATTGTAACTAATGAGTTAGTTGCGGGATGATGTATTACGGAACGAGTAAAGAGACTTGCCGGTAACGAGATTGAACTAGGTATTGAGATACCGACGATCGAATCTCGGGCAAGTAACATAGCGATGACAAAGGGAACAACGTATGTTGTTATGCGGTTTGACCGATAAAGATCTTCGTAGAATATGTGGGAGCCAATATGAGCATCCAGGTGCTGCTATTGGTTATTGACCGGAGACGTGTCTCAGTCATGTCTACATAGTTCTCGAACCCGTAGGGTCCGCACGCTTAAAGTTCTGTGACGATCGGTATTATGAGTTTATGTGATTTGATGTACCGAAGGTAGTTCGGAGTCCCGGATGAGATCGGGGACACGACGAGGAGTCTCGAAATGGTCGAGACGTAAAGATCGATATATTGGACGACTATATTCGGACATCGTAAAGGTTCCGAGTGATTCGGGTATTTTCGGGGGTACCGGGGAGTTACGGGAATACGAGGAAGAAGTAATGGGCCTCATGGGCCAAGTGGTGGAAGAGAGGAGGCAGGGCGCGCGCCCCCCTAGCCCAAACCGAATTGGACTAGGGGCGTGGCCCCCCTTTCCTCCTTTCCCCCCCCCCTCTCCTTCCTTCTCCTTCTCTTCCTTCCTTTCCTCCTCCTAGTAGGAGTAGGAAAGGGGAGTCCTACTCCTACTAGGAGGAGGACTCCTCCTCCTGGCACGCCCTACAGGGGCCGGCCGGCCTCCCCCCTTGCTCCTTTGTATACGGGGGCAGGGGGCACCCTAGAACACACAAGTTGATATGTTGATATCTCCTAGCCGTGTGCAGTGCCCTCCTCCACCATATTCCACCTTGGTGATATCTCCTGCGTCGGTAGCAACATCATCACCGTCATCACGCCGTCGTGTTGACGGAACTCTTCCATGAAGCTCTGCTGGATCGGAGTTCGCGGGACATCATCGAGTTGAACGTGTGCTGAACTCGGAGGTGCCGTACGTTCGGTAATTGGATCTGTCGGATCGTGAAGACGTATGACTACATCAACCGCGTTGTTCTAACGCTTCCGCCTTCGGTCTATGAGGGTACATGGACAACACTCTCCCCTCTCGTTGCTATGCATCACCATGCTTCTATGTGTGCGTAGGAATTTTTTCTAATCTACTACGTTCCCAACAGTGGTGTCAGAGCCTAGTTTTATGCGTAGATGTTATATGCACGAGTATGACACAAGTGAGTTGTGGGCGATTCAAATCATACTGCTTACCAGCATGTCATACTTTGGTTCGGCGGTATTATTGGATGAAGCGGCCTAGACCGACATTACGCGTACGCTTACGCGAGACTGCTTCCACCGACGTGCTTTGCACATAGGTGGCTGGCGGGTGTCAGTTTCTCCAACTTTAGTTGAACCGAGTGTGGCTACGCCCGATCCTTGAGAAGGTTAAAACAACACTAACTTGACGAAATATCGTTGTAGTTTTGATGCGTAGGTAAGAACGGTTCTTGCTCAGCCCGTAGCAGCCACGTAAAACTTGCAACAACAAAGTAGAGGACGTCTAACTTGTTTTTGCAGGGCTTGTTGTGATGTGATATGGTCAAGACATGATGCTATATTTTATTGTATGAGATGATCATATTTTGTAACCGAGTTATCGGCAACTGGCAGGAGCCATATGGTTGTCGCTTTATTGTATGCAATGCAATCGCCCTGTAATTGCTTTACTTTATCACTAAGCGGTAGTCGTAGAAGCAATAGTTGGCGAGACGACAACGATGCTACGATGGAGATCAAGGTGTCGCGCCGGTGATGATGGTGATCATGACGGTGCTTCAGAGATGGAGATCACAAGCACAAGATGATGATGGCCATATCATATCACTTATATTGACTGCATGTGATGTTTATCGTTTATGCATCTTATTTTGTTTAGATCGACGGTAGCATTATAAGATGATCTCTCACTAAATTTCAAGGTATAAGTGTTCTCCCTGAGCATGCATCATTGCGAAAGTTCTTCCTGCTGAGAAACCACGTGATGATCGGGTGTGATAGGCTCTACGTTCAAATACAACGGGTGCAAGACAGTTTTGCACACGCGGAATACTTAGTTTAAACTTGACGAGCCTAGCATATGCAGATATGGCCTCGGAACACTGAGACCGAAAGGTCGAGCGTGAATCATATAGTAGATATGATCAACATAGTGATGTTCACCATTGAAAACTACTCCATCTCACGTGATGATCGGACATGGTTTAGTTGATTTGGATCACGTGATCACTTAGATGATTAGAGGGATGTCTATCTAAGTGGGAGTTCTTAAGTAATATGATTAATTGAACTTTAATTTATCATGAACTTAGTCCTGGTAGTATTAGTATATCTATGTTGTAGATCAATAGCTCACGTTTAGCTCCCCTGTTTTATTTTTGATATGTTCCTAGAGAAAACTAAGTTGAAAGATGTTAATAGCAATGATGCGGATTGGATCCGTGATCTGAGGATTATCCTCATTGCTGCACAGAAGAATTATGTCCTTGATGCACCGCTAGGTGACACACCGATTGCAGGAGCAAATGCAGACGTTATGAACGTTTGGCAAGCTCGATATGATGACTACTTGATAGTTTAGTGCACCATGCTTTACGGCTTAGAATCGGGGCTTCAAAGACGTTTTTGAAACGCCACAGAGCATATGAGATGTTCCAAGAGTTGAAATTAGTATTTCAGACTCATGCCCATGTCGAAAGGTATGAGACCTTTGAAAAGTACTTTGCCTACAAGATGGAGGAGAATTGCTCGGCTAGTAAGCATGTGCTCAGAATGTCTGAGTACTACAATCACTTGAATCAAGTGGGAGTTAATCTTCCAGATAAGATAGTGATTGACAGAATTCTCTAGTCACTATCACCAAGTTACTAGAACTTCGTGATGAACTATAATATGCAAGGGATAACGGAAACGATTCCCAAGCTCTTCGTGATGCTGAAATCGACGAAGGTAGAAATCAAGAAAAACATCAAGTGTTGATGGTTGACAAGACCACTAGTTTCAATAAAAGGGCAAAGGGAAGAAGGGGAACTTCAAGAAGAACGGCAAGCAAGTTGCTGCTCAAGTGAAGAAACCGAAGTCTGGACCTAAGCCTGAGACTAAGTGCTTCTACTGCAAAGGGGCTGGTCAGTGGAAGCGGAACTGCCCCAAGTATTTGGCGGATAAGAAGGAAGGCAAAGTAAACAAAGGTATATTTTATATACATATTATTGATGTGTACTTTACTAGTGTTTATAGAAACCCCTCAGTATTTGATACTAGTTCAGTTGCTAAGATTAGTAACTCGAAACGGGAGTTGCAGAATGAACAGAGACTAGTTAAGGGTGAAGTGACGATGTGTGTTGGAAATGGTTCCAAGATTGATACGATCATCATCGCACACTCCCTATACTTTCGGGATTAGTGTTGAACCTAAATAAGTGTTATTTTGTGTTTAAGTTGAGCATGAATATGATTTGATCATGTTTATTGCAATACGGTTATTCATTTAAGTTAGAGAACAACTGTTGTTCTGTTTACATGAATAAAACCTTCTATGGTCATACACCCAATGAAAATGGTTTGTTGGATCTCGATCGTAGTGATACACATATTCATAATATTGAAGCCAAAAGATGCAAAGTTAATAATGATAGTGCAACTTATTAGTGGCACTGCCGTTTAGGTCATATTGGTGTAAAGCGCATGAAGAAACTCCATTCCGATGGACTTTTGGAATCACTTGATTATGAATCACTTGGTACTTACGAACCATGCCTCATGGGCAAGATGACTAAAACGCCGTTCTCCGGAACTATGGAGCAAGCAACAAACTTGTTGGAAATAATACATACTGATGTATACAGTCCGATGAGTATTGAGGCTTGCGGCGGGTATAGTTATTTTCTGACCTTCACAGATGATTTGAGCAGATATAGGTATATCTACTTGATGAAACATAAGTCTGAAACATTTGAAAAGTTCAAAGAATTCCAGAGTGAAGTGGAAAATCATCGTGACAAGAAAATAAAGTATCTACAATCTGATCACGGAGATGAATATTTGAGTTACGAGTTTGGTCTTCAATTAAAACAATGTGGAATAGTTTCACAAATTCGTGCCACCTGGAACACCACAGCATAATGGTGTGTCCGAACGTCATAACCGTACTTTATTGGATATAGTGCAATCTATGATGTTTCTTACCGATTTACCACTATCATTTTGGGGTTATGCAATAGAGACAACTGCATTCACGTTAAAAAAGGGGCACCATCTAAATCTGTTGAGACGACACCGTATGAACTGTGGTTTAGCAAGAAACCTAAGCTGTCGTTTCTTGAAGTTTGGGGTTGCGATGCTTATGTGAAAAAGTTTTCATCCTGATAAGCTCAAACCCAAATCGGAGAATTGTGTCTTCATAGGATACCCAAAGAAGACAGTTGGGTACACCTTCTATCACAGATCCGAAGGTAAGACATTCGTTGCTAAGAATGGATCCTTTCTAGAGAAGGAGTTTCTCTCAAAAGAAGTGAGTGGGAGGAAAGTAGAACTTGATGAGGTAACTGTACCTGCTCCCTTAATGGAAAATAGTTCATCACAGAAATTTGTTCCTGTGACTCCTACACCAATTAGTGAGGAAGCTGATGATGATGATCATGTAACTTCAGATCAAGTTACTACCAAACCTCGTAGGTAAACCAGAGTGAGATCCGCACCAGAGTGGTACGGTAATCCTGTTCTGGAGGTCATGTTACTTGACCATGACGAGCCTACGAACTATGAGGAAGCGATGATGAGCCCAGATTCCGCAAAATGGCTTGAGGCCATGAAATCTGAGAAGGGATCCATGTATGAGAACAAAGTGTGGACTTTGGTTAACTTGCCCGATGATCGGCAAGCCATAGAAAATAAATGGATCTTCAAGAGGAAGACGGACCTTGATAGTAGTGTTACTATCTACAAAGCTAGAATTGTCGCAAAAAGGTTTTCGACAAGTTCAAGGTGTTGACTACGATGAGAGTTTCTCACTCGTATCTATGCTTAAGTCTGTCCGAATCATGTTAGCAATTGCCGCATTTTATGAAATCTGGCGAATGGATAAACAAAACTGCATTCCTTAATGGATTTATTAAAGAAGAGTTGTATATGATGCAACAAGAAGGTTTTGTCAATCCTAAAGGTGCTAACAAAGTATGCAAGCTCCAGCAATCCATCTATGGACTAGTGCAATCATCTCGGAGTTGGAATATACGCTTTGATAAATTGATCAAAGCATATAGTTTTATACAGACTTGCGGTAAAGCCTGTATTTACAAGAAAGTGAGTGGGAGCACTTCAACATTTCTGATAAGTATATGTGAATGACATATTGTTGATCGGAAATAATGTAGAATTATTCTGCAAAGCATAAAGGAGTGTTTGAAAGGAGTTTTTCAAAGAAAGACCTCAGTAAAGCTGCTTACATATTGAGCATCAAGATCTATAGAGATAGATCAAGACGCTTGATAAGTTTTTTCAATGAGTACATACCTTGACAAGATTTTGAAGTAGTTCAAAATGGAACAGTCAAAGAAAGAGTTCTTGCCTTTGTTACAAGGTGTGAAATTGAGTAAGACTCAAAGCCCGACCACGGTAGAAGATAGAAAGAAAATGAAAGTCATTCCCTATGCCTCGGCCATAGGTTCTATAAAGTATGCCATGCTGTGTACCAGATCTATTGTATACCCTACACTAATTTTGGTAAGGGAGTACAATAGTGATCTAGGAGTAGATCACTGAACAGCGGTCAAAATTATCCTTAGTGGAATAAGGATATGTTTCTCGATTATGGAGGTGACAAAAGGTTCGTCGTAAAGGGTTACGTCGATACAAGTTTTGGCACTGATCCAGATGACTCTAAATCTTAATCTGGATACATATTGAAAGTGGGAGCAATTAGCTAAAGTAGCTCCGTGCAGAGCATTGTAGACATAGAAATTTGCAAAATACATACAGATCTGAATATGGCAGACCCGTTGACTAAACTTCTCTCACAAGCAAAATATGATCACACCTTAGTACTCTTTGGGTGTTAATCACATAGCGATGTGAACTAGATTATTGACTCTAGTAACCCTTTGGGTGTTCATCACATGACGATGTGAACTATGGGTGTTAATCACATGGTGATGTGAACTATTGATGTTAAATCACATGGCGATGTGCTCTAGATTATTGACTCTAGTGCAAGTGGGAGACTGAAGGAAATATGCCCTAGAGGCAATAATAAAGTTATTATTTATTTCCTTATACCATGATAAATGTTTATTATTCATGCTAGAATTGTATTAACCGGAAACATGATACATGTGTGAATACATAGACAAACAGAGTGTCACTAGTATGCCTCTACTTAACTAGCTTGTTGATCAAAGATGGTTATGTTTCCTAGCCATAGACATGAGTTGTCATTTGATTAACGGGATCACATCATTAGGAGAATGATGTGATTGACTTGACCCATTCCGTTAGCTTAGCACTTGATCGTTTAGTATGTTGTTATAGCTTTCTTCATGACTTATACATGTTCCTATGACTATGAGATTATGCAACTCCCGTTAAACGGAGGAACACTTTGTGTGCTACCAAACGTCACAACGTAACTGGGTGATTATAAAGGTGCTCTACAGGTGTCTCTGAAGGTACTTGTTGAGTTGGCGTATTTCGAGATTAGGATTTGTCACTCCGATTGTCGGAGAGGTATCTCTGGGCCCACTCGGTAATACACATCACTATAAGCCTTGCAAGCATTGTAACTAATGAGTTAGTTGCGGGATGATGTATTACGGAACGAGTAAAGAGACTTGCCGGTAACGAGATTGAACTAGGTATTGAGATACCGACGATAGAATCTCGGGCAAGTAACATAGCGATGACAAAGGGAACAACGTATGTTGTTATGCGGTTTGACCGATAAAGATCTTCGTAGAATATGTGGGAGCCAATATGAGCATCCATGTTCTGCTATTGGTTATTGACCGGAGACGTGTCTCAGTCATGTCTACATAGTTCTCGAACCCGTAGGGTCCGCACGCTTAAAGTTCTGTGACGATCGGTATTATGAGTTTATGTGATTTGATGTACCGAAGGTAGTTCGGAGTCCCGGATGAGATCAGGGACACGACGAGGAGTCTCGAAATGGTCGAGACGTAAAGATCGATATATTGGACGACTATATTCGGACATCGGAAAGGTTCCGAGTGATTCGGGTATTTTCGGGGGTACCGGGGAGTTACGGGAATACGAGGAAGAAGTAATGGGCCTCACGGGCCAAGTGGTGGAAGAGAGGAGGGAGGGCGCGCGGCCCCCCTAGCCCAAACCGAATTGGACTAGGGGGCCGGCCCCCCTTTCCTCCTTTTCCTCCCTCTCCTTCCTTCTCCTTCTCCTCCTTCCTTTCCTCCTCCTAGTAGGAGTAGGAAAGGGGAGTCCTACTCCTAGTAGGAGGAGGAGTCCTCCTCCTGGCGCGCCCTACAGGGGCCGGCCGGCCTCCCCCTTGCTCCTTTATATACGGGGGCATGGGGCACCCTAGAACACACAAGTTGATCTCTTGATCTCTCCCGGCCGTGTGCGGTGCCCCCCTCCACCATATTCCACCTCGGTCATATCGTAGCGGTTCTTGGGCGAAGCCCTGCGTCGGTAGCAACATCATCACCGTCATCACGCCGTCGTGCTGACGGAACTCTCCCGTGAAGCTCTGCTGGATCGGAGTTCGCGGGACGTCATCGAGCTGAACGTGTGCTGAACTCGGAGGTGCCGTACGTTCGGTACTTGGATCGGTCGGATCGTGAAGACGTACGACTACATCAACCGCGTTGTTCTAACGCTTCTGCTTTCGGTCTACAAGGGTACGTGGACACACTCTCCCCTCTCGTTGCTATGCATCACCATGATCCTATGTGTGCGTAGGAATTTTTTTGAAATTACTACGTTCCCCAACAGGTAGGACAAAAGATGTCATGCAAGTTCTTTTCCATAAGCACGTATGACTATATTCGGAATACATGTCTACATTACATTGATGAATTGGAGCTAGTTCTGTGTCACCCTATGTTATGACTGTTTCATGATGAACCGCATCCGGCATAATTCTCCATCACCGATCCAATGCCTATGAGCTTTTCACATACTTTTTCCATCTTATTTACTTTACCGTTGCTACTGTTACAATCACTACAAAACCCAAAAATATTACTTTTGCTACCGTTACCGTTACTTCCATATTACTTTGCTACTAAATACTTTGCTGAAGATACTAAGTTATCCAGGTGTGGTTGAATTGACAACTCAACTGCTAATACTTGAGAATATTCTTTGGCTCCCCTTGTGTCGAATCAATAAATTTGGGTTGAATACTCTACCATCGAAAACTGTTGCGATCCCCTATACTTGTGGGTTATCAAGACTATTTTCTGGCGCTGTTGCGGGGGAGCATAGCTCCATTCTTTGAGTTACTTGGGATTTATATCTGCTGGTCACTATGAGGAACTTGGAAGACGAGAAAACCAAAATTTATCCCTCAACTACGAGGGGAGGTAAGGAACTGCCATCTAGCTCTGCACTTGATTCACCTTCCGTTTTGAGTAAGCTTGTGACACCTAAACCTGCTTCTGCTATTAATTCTAATATGTCGCATGTTATTGATGATGCCACTTCTGCTATGCATGATACTTATGATGAAACTACTTCTATGCTTGATACTACTGTGCCACTTGGTGAATTTCTAGATGAACAACTTGCTAGGGCTAGAGAGAATGAAACTATTGAAACTGATAATATTGATGAAAGTGATGATGAAGATTCTCCCCCTAAATATGAATTGCCTGTTGTGCCTGAGGGCTATGTTATGGATAAAGAAACTGCTAGAGACTTTCTTGCTTGCAATGATAGAAGTGATCTTAAGAAATTATTAGCTAAGCTTAAAGAATAAACTCTTAATGCTAGAATGAAATATGATCCTGCTTATGCTACTTCACCTATCTTTGTTACTGATAAGGATTATGAATTCTCTATTGATACTGAGATAATTACTTTGGTTGAATCTGATCCCTTCTATGGCTATGAATCTGAAACTGTTGTGGCACATCTTACTAAATTAAATGATATAGCCACCCTGTTCACTAATGATGAGAAAACTCGCTACTATTATATCCTTAAGATATTTCCGTTCTCATTAAAGGGTGATGCTAAGATATGGTTTAATTCTCTTGATCCTGGTTGTGTGCGTAGTCCCCAGGATATGGTTTATTACTTCTCTGCTAAATACTTCCCCGCTCATAAGAAACAAGCTGCTTTAAGGGAAATATATAATTTTGTGCAAATTGAAGAAGAGAGTCTCCCACAAGCTTGGGGGAGGCTTCTCCAATTACTTAATGCTTTGCCTAATCATCCTCTCAAGAAAAATGAAATACTTGATATCTTTTATAATGGACTAACCGATGCTTCCAGAGACCACCTGGATAGTTGTGCTGGTTGTGTTTTCAGGGAAAGAACTGTTGATCAAGCTGAAATTCTATTGAATAATATGTTGACTAATGAAAATAATTGGACACTTCCTGAACCAACTCCTGAGCCAACTCCGAAGAAAAGGGGTATTCTATTTCTCAGTCCTGAAGATATGCAAGAGGCAAAGAAATCTATGAAAGAAAAAGGTATTAAAGCTGAAGATGTTAAGAATTTACCACCTATTGAAGAAATACATGGTCTTAACTTGCCGCCTGTTGAAGAAACACATGGTCTTGATAACCCGACATAGGTAGTAAAGGTAAATTCTCTCTATAGATATGATAAAGCTGAAATCCCGCCTACTAAATTTGCTAGCCAATGCTTAGATGAGTTTGATAACTTTATGGTTAAGCAAGAAAACTTCAATGCTTATTTTGGCAGAGAATTAAAACGCAATGCTTATATGATTGAACACTTGAGTGATTATATGTCTAGAGTTAAAGGTGAACTTAAACTCATTAGTAAACATGCTTCTATGGTTACCACCCAAGTAGAACAAGTACTTAAAGCTCAGAATGACTTGCTCAATGAATTGAATAGTAAGAATAATGACTTTGGTGTTAGAATTGCAACTAGAGGGGGTAAAGTGACTCAGGAACCTTTGTATCCTGAAGGTCGCCCTAAGAGAATTGAGCAGGATTCTCAGAGAACAAATGTTGATGCACCTATTCCTTCTAAAAATAAGAAAAATAAAAATGATAGGACTTTGCATTCTTCTAGTGAACCTGCTATTGACACACCTGAAAATCCCAATGCTATTTCTATTTCTGATGCTGAAACACAATCTGGTGATGAACATGAACCTAGTGATAATGTTAATGATGATGTTCATATTGATGCTCAACCTAGTAATGACAATGATGTAGAAATTGAACCTGCTGTTGATCTTGATAACCCACAATCAAAGAATCAACGTTATGATAAGAGAGACTTTGTTGCTAGGAAGCACGGTAAAGAAAGAGAACCATGGGTTCAGAAACCCATGCCTTTTCCTCCTAAACCATCCAAGAAAAAGGATGATGAGGATTTTGAGCTCTTTGCTGAAATGATTAGACCTATCTTTTTGCGTATGTGTTTGACTGATATGCTTAAAATGAATCCCTATGCCAAGTATATGAAGGATATTGTTACTAATAATAGAAAGATACCGGAAGCTGAAATTTCCACCATGCTTGCTAATTATACTTTTAAGGGTGGAATACCTAAGAAACTTGGAGATCCAGGAGTACCCACTATACCATGCTCCATTAAAAGAAACTATGTTAGAACTGCTTTATGTGATCTTGGAGCCGGTGTTAGTGTTATGCCTCTCTCTTTATATCGTAGACTTGATTTGAATAAGTTGACACCTACTGAAATATCTTTGCAAATGGTTGATAAATCAACTGCTATACTTGTCAGTATTTGTGAGGACGTGCCTGTTGTGGTTGCAAACGTCACTATTTTAACAGACTTTGTTATTCTTGATATTCCCGAGGATGATAGTATGTCTATTATTCTTGGAAGACCCTTTTTGAATACTGCAGGGGTTGTTATTGATTGCAATAAAGGCAATGTCACTTTTCATGTTAATGGTAATGAGCATACGGTACACTTTCCAAGGAAACAACCTCAAGTCCACAGTATCAATTCTATTGGAAAAATTCCATCGATTATTATTGGAGGTTTTGAATTTCCTTTACCAACTGTCAAGAAGAAATATGATATTCTTATAATTGGGGATGTGCATATCCCTGTTGAGGTAACATAGTGTTATTCAAAATTTCTCTGGTTTCGTGTTATTCGAAATGAGTTTGTTAACAAGACCTGATCAACCTTGTTAGTGGATTCCTTTTGATGAGCATGAGATGGATGAAGTTAGAAGGCACAACCTTCTGTGCCCTCCTTTTACTTTCTGTTAATTAGATTAAATAAAGCAAAAAATAGTATTTTCTATCTGTTTTCTGAATTATCCGTGCAATATAAAAATACCCCGAAAATAAAAGTTCTCCAAATGCCCTGAAATTGAAATATGATTTTTTCTGGAATATTTGAGAATATCTGGCACTGAGAACACAGCAGGGGGAGCAAGCACCTGGGCACGAGGGTCCAGGGTGCGCCCCCCTGCCTCGTGTGCCCATGGTGGCTCCCCTTCACTTATTCCTGCACCCACACACTTCTTCTTCCTCCCAAAAAAATCACCAGCCAGCTCAAGCACAAGTTCTAGCTCATTTTGCTGCGATTTTCGATCTCCTTGCTCAAAGCACCTCTCACAAAACTTCTTTGGGGGGTTGTTCCTTGGTATGTGACTCCTCCATTGGTCCAACTAGTTTTTGTTCTAGTGCTTTATTCATTGCAAATTTCTGTTGCCTAGGTGACCATGTTCTTGAGCTTGCATGTCAAATTTCTATGGTTCCAAGTAGTTCTAATGCATGATATAGTCTCTAGGCACTTGTCGGAGTAGTTGCTATCAATTTTTTGAGCTTGGTTCACTTTTATTTGAAGTTACTAAAAATTTCAGAAATTTTTCAGAGGAAGAAATATGTTTAGGAAAATGTACCAAGGTGGTTCTTCAAGGAAGCAAGGACCCAGGCTTGCAATGCACGATGCTGATGATGAACCACCAAGGGACGCTCCAGTACGGGCTTGTGAATGGCCTTCCGAGGACTTCATGGATCAAGCAGGAATCAAGGAAGAATTTAACGCATATATGTGTAACGCTGATCTTGTGAGCTTCGAGGTAGATAAGTGCCGTCAGTATCACTATCGCACTAGTTCCTTTGTGAGGAGGTTTGAATTTTCATCTTCACGCAATTCTCAAACTGTCATGTTTGATCTTTATGAAAATTCTTATACTATGGACTTAGAGGATTTTACCACTGCTTGCAAACTTCCACAATGGGGTAGTACTTGTGAACCTCGCAAATCTGAATTTAGAGATTTTCTTGCTAGTATAATTGTAGGGGAATCTAGAGGCATAGCACAAGCTACCATAGGGAGCATTCATTTTCCGGCTATACATTATTTTGCTCTCTTCATAGGTAGGTGCATAAATGGTAAGGATGAAGTATGTCACATGTGTGTCCCTGACCTCAGTGTTCTCAGGAGTGCTGTGTTAGGAGATAAACATTATAATTTGGGAGCCATTGTTGCACGTAGGTTGCATAATAATAGATTTAATGGAGATTTCTTTGGTGGAATTTATGCAACCCGTTTAGCTATTTTTCTTGGTGTGAGCATACGTGAGGATGATATTAAGTTGCCTCCTGTTTATTTAGATTATGAGGCTATGGTTCGTCATCAGTTTGTTGAGAGGAACGATCAGTACCGACTAATCTTTGACAGACGACGCACCTATCACGTCGTTCTCCCTGCTTCTACCTTCTTTGACTTTCAGGCAAAGGGGAGATATTACATAACCAGAGAGGAGGCGGATGAGTATAAGAGGAGGGCTGAGATAGCCCGCCTCCAAGCTGCAGCCCACGATGCAATAGCCGCTGCATCTCAGTACGACTCCAACTATAACTTTGGATATCCGCCAGGCCACCCGTGGCAATAGACCAACTTAGGCCAAAAGCCTAAGCTTGGGGGAGTACGTATTTCTGACCGACATTACATTCATGTTCACACACTCATTGCTAGTTGTTGGTGCTCATACCTTTTCACTGTAATATCCATGCTAGTTTATTTTCCTTTTTATGCTTTCTTCTTGTGTGTTTGAAAAACTTTAAGAAAACAAAAAAATTAGTTGTAGCTTTTAGCTAGTTTACTTTTCTTACTGTAGTAGTAATAATTAAAAGAAAACCCAAAAAGATTTCCCGTTCTTCTTTTGCTTGTTGGGAGCTTTCCCGTATAAATAGTTTTATTTCTTTCCTTTCCTTTGGGGGTCGATAGGAGAAGACCATAATGAAATTGTTAAAGTGGCTCTTATATACATTATTGTTGATTTAACCAAGAGCCCATATTGCCTTGTCTTCTCCTATTTATTGAATGCTCGCAGATTCCAGCTTAGTCCAATGCACGTGCACTATTATTATTATTCACATCATTCGGTCGTGTAAGTGAAAGGCAATTATGACGATCTATGATGGACTGATTGAGATGAGAGAAGCTGGTATGAACTTGGCCTCTCTTGTTTTTGTAAATATGATTAGTTCATCGTTCCTGATTCAGCCTGTTATGAATAAACATGTTTCCAATGACAATTAGAGATTATAGTTGCTTATGCCATGCTTAATTAGCTAGGAGCTTATAATGGTTTACCTTGCGTGCCAACATGCTATTAAGATGGTTGTGATGTGGTATGATGGGGTGGTATCCTCCTTTGAATGATTCAAGTGACTTGACTTGGCACATGTTCACACATGTAGTTGAAACAAATCAACATAGCCTTCACAATATTTATGTTCATCGTGGATTATATCCTACTCATGCTTGCACTCAATGTTTATTAATTTTAATGCATGTTCGTGACTGTTGTCGCTCTCTAGTTGGTCGCTTCCCAGTCTTTTGCTAGCCTTCACTTGTACTAAGCGGGAATACTGCTTGTGCATCCAATCCCTTAAACCCCAAAGTTATTCCATATGAGTCCACCATACCTTCCTATATACGGTATCTACCTGCCGTTCCAAGTAAATTTGTATGTGCCAAACTCTAAACCTTCAAATGAAATCCTGTTTTGTATGCTCGAATAGCTCATGTATCAACTAGGGTTGTCTGTATCTTCCATGTTAGGCGGGTTATTCTCAAGAGGAGTGGACTCCGCTCCTCACTCACGAGAAAATGGCTGGTCACCGGGATGCCCAGTCCCATGCTTTATGCAAATCAAATCAAAATAATTGCAAACAAAACTCCCCCGGGACTGTTGTTAGTTGGAGGCACTCGTTGTTTCGAGCAAGCCATGGATTGATGCTTGTTGGTGGAGGGGGAGTATAAACTTTACCATTCTGTTTGGGAACCGCCTATAATGTGTGAAGCATGGAAGATATCGCCATCTCTTGGTTGTTATGTGACAATGAAAGTATGCCGCTCAAAATATTATTTATCTCTATTTCAAAAATCGAGCTCTGGCACCTCTACAAATCCCTGCTTCCCTCTGCGAAGGGCCTATCTATTTACTTTTATGTTGACTCATCGCCCTCTTATTAAAAAGCACCAGCTGGAGAGCACCGCTGTCATTTGCATCCGTTACTATTAATTTATACTGGGTATGACTATGACTAGATCTCTTTTACCATGAATTACAATGTTTAGTCAGTCCTTGATCTTTAAAGGTGCTCTGCATTTATGTTTTGCGGTTTCAGAAAGGGCTAGCGAGATACCATCTTGTTATATCATATCATGATTGTTTTGAGAAAGTGTTGTCATCCGAGATTTATTATTATTGCTCGCTAGTTGATTATGCCATTGACATGAGTAAACATGAGACCTAAGTGTTATTGTAAATATGGTTAGTCATAATCTTTGCTGAAAACTTGAATGCTGGCTTTACATATTTACAACAACAAGAGCAAACAGAGTTTGTAAAAGTTTTTCTTTATCACTTTCAGTTTATCAACTGAATTGCTTGAGGACAAGCAAAGGTTTAAGCTTGGGGGAGTTGATACGTCTCCATCGTATCTACTTTTCCAAACACTAATGCCCTTGTTTTGGACTCTAACTTGCATGATTTGAATGGAACTAACCCGGACTGACGCTGTTTTCAGCAGAATTGCCATGGTGTTATTTATGTGTAGAAACAGAAGTTCTCGGAATGACCTGAAACTTCACGGAGATTATTTTTGGAAATAATAAAAAATACTGGCGAAAGAATCAAGGCCAGGGGGCCACACCCTTTCCACGAGGGTGGGGGCGCGCCCCCTGCCTCGTGGGCCCCCTGGAGCTCCACCGACCTCAACTCCAACTCCATATATTCGTGTTCGGGGAGAAAAAAATCAGAGAGAAAGATTCATCGCGTTTTACGATACGGAGCCGCCGCCAAGCCCTAAACTCTCTCGGGAGGGCTGATTTGGAGTCCGTTCGGGGCTCTGGAGAGGGGAATCCGTCGCCGTCGTCATCATCAACCATCCTCCATCACCAATTTCATGATGCTCACCGCCGTGCGTGAGTAATTCCATCATAGGCTTGCTGGACGGTGATGGGTTGGATGAGATTTATCATGTAATCGAGTTAGTTTTGTTAGGGTTTGATCCCTAGTATCCACTATGTTCTGAGATTGATGTTGCTATGACTTTGCTATGCTTAATGCTTGTCACTAGGGCCCGAGTGCCATGATTTCAGATCTGAACCTATTATGTTTTCATGAATATATGTGAGTTCTTGATCCTATTTTGCAAGTCTATAGTCACCTACTATGTGTTATGATCCGGCAACCCCGATGTGACAATAATCGGGACCACTCCCGGTGATGACCGTAGTTTGAGGAGTTCATGTATTCATTATGTGTTAATGCTTTGGTCCGGTACTCTATTAAAATAAGGCCTTAATATCCCTTAGGTTCCAATAGGACTCCGCTGCCACGGGATGGTAGGACAAAAGATGACATGCAAGCTCTTTTCCATAAGCACGTATGACTATATTCGGAATACATGCCTACATTAAATTGATGAATTGGAGCTAGTTCTGTGTCACCCTATGTTATGACTGTTACATGATGAACCGCATCCGGCATAATTCTCCATCACCGATCCAATGCCTACGAGCTTTTCACATACTGTTCTTAGATTATTTACTTTACCATTGCTACTGTTACAATCACTACAAAACCCAAAAATATTACTTTTGCTACCGTTACCGTTACTTCCATATTACTTGGTACTAAATACTTTGCTGCAGATACTAAGTTATCCACGTGTGGTTGAATTGACAACTTAACTGCTAATACTTGAGAATATTCTTTGGCTCCCCTTGTGTCGAATCAATAAATTTGGGTTGAATACTCTACCCTCGAAAACCGTTGCGATCCCCTATACTTGTGGGTTATCACCCGCTAGCCCAGTAGGCCCAACAGGGTATGCAAGCAGAGGTAAGCCCAGAAGGCCTGCAATAGAGAGGAGCTCGAGATAGCTGCCGCGGCGGGGCTTATAAGCAGGTGCGGGCGCCCCTGGCTAGCGAGGTGGGACTAAACTTGCCCGAACCGCACCTGCGCCAGCGCACACCTTTAGTACTAAAGGGGGGGTCTTTAGTACCGGTTTCTGCCACGACCCGGTGCTAAAGGGGTGCTCTTCCCGCCGCTTGGCCTGGCCAAAATAGGCCTTTATTACTGGTTGGTGGCTCCAACCGGTACTAAAAGCCCCTCCTATAAATATAGCACTCACGAAAAATTCGGTTAGTTTCTTCTTCATCTGCTTCTTCGTCGTCGCGCCTGCGTCCCCGTCACCGCCGCGCCCGTCCCCGTCACGCGAGCCCGTCCCCTTCGCCGTCCCCGTACGTCGTCGTCGCGCGCCCGTCCCCATACGTCATCGTCGCGCGCGCGCCGCTCCCCTGACCCGTCCCCGTCGCCGCCCCCGTACGTCCCCGCCCCAGCCCGTCTCTGTCGCTGCCCCAGCCCGTCGCCGCCCCCCGTCGCCTCGCATCGCCGGCCGTCACCCCGCGCTGTAAGACCGCCCCCCTGCTGCGCGCGCCATGGCCGGCGGCCCTCACACACACACAGTACACACACACACATGTACACACAGTACACACAGAGACAGATTTTTCTTAATTATTTTCTGTTTTCTGTTTTTTAGTTTTTTATTCTTTTAGTTTATATAAATGTTAGATTAATTAATTTCAATTGTTAGATGATTATATATATATAGAAATGTTAGATATTAATGTCAAATGTTAGATGTATTAGATAGAAATGTTAGATATTAATGTCAAATATTAGATGAATTAGCTAGATATTAATGTTAGATGAGTTAGTTTTTTATATACAAATTTTAGTTATAGATGATTTAGATATATTAATGTTAGATGAATTAGATATATTAAATTTAGGTATATGAGATTTGATCATCTAATTAAAATTTTATTATATAGAACTAGCTACTTTATTTTTAGTAAGAAAATTAATAGAACTAGTTTATTTGTAGTAAGTGCTTAGTTGAATTAGTTGAATTAATAGAACTAGTTGAATTAGTTGAATTAATAAAACTAGTAAGTGTTTATCAATTAATGTTTCAACTATGAACATAGGAAATGTCTCACGACGAAAATGATTTCGTTATGTGTGAATACTGCGAAGACGAGTGCGGCCTGTGCGACAGAAATTTACTAGTTGATGATAGACGTTTCAACATCAAGCTGGATGAGACCTTCGAAGTGGATACAGTAAGTCACAACGACAAGTCTTTTTCATAATTAAGCATGACGTATGCTTCATTTGCTTCAACTTATAATTTTAATTTTTACTATTCTACTAGCGTATTCCCTGCCATGCAAGAATTTTTGTCTTGGATAAGATAGGTTTCAATCCTAACAAAACTATGGAGGTAAAGAGACTTTACCTGAAGACCGAGCATGGTTCTACTTTCGACGTCAAATTATACAATGCAGACACCTACACCTATTTTGAATGCAAAACTTGGCAAGCCCTATGTAAGGCTTATGCATCTGAGCCTGACATGGTTATCACATTTGATATTCGTCCGGAAGATGATACTGAAGGTAATAGGACATCTGGGTCAATGTGCAGACGCCTCCAGTTCTACCATTATGTGAGTTTCTCAACCATATATTTATGTCTTCGATATTATTTATTCAAAAATAGTTGACAACTAATTTCTATTGATGACAGCTTATTTCCATTCAAGCAAACATGTCCAGCGCTTGGTAGACAGGACTGTCCACTGTCCCGGGGCTGAACTAAACTGCGAGGAGATAAGTCATTATGTTTCATGGCTTGAGGATCTTGATGCTGTCAAGAGAAATTATTTTCCTGAATTTGAAAATCTTAGTACTCAAAACGTACGACCAATAGTGATCGTATTGAACTACGGTCACATCTATTTAGGAAAGATGGTAAGATTTTTACTATATGTCATCAGTGCATCTTTTGCATACATTATTTTTCAAGCTAAACTTCATTGCTAAGTATGTTACTATACGATGTTCTTCAACAGGGACTCCCGATGATAGTTGTGCCTCAGTGGATCGGGACTAAAGGTCGCATGTCAATGGTTAGCTTACGGCCAAGACATCCTACATCTCACATGAGTGCATTCAGGATTTCTAAAACCGAGGAATGCTTAATAGTGAAAGACTGGAGCAAAATTGTGAACGATCGCAGAGAAGTACTAGGGGGCAGCAATCAGAAGCGCAGCCCACGATTGGGAGACAGGTTCATCTGCATGCTCCAATATGATGAATCATGAGAGCTACACATGTTCTATGCTATTTTACCTGAGAGAGAGCAACAGGAGTGATTAGCTAGTTCCTGCTCTTAGTACTTTATCCTCTCATGCCCGTGTTCTTCGTCCTGAACTTAATCTATCTCAAAGTGTGATTTGCTTCTGTGGTCTTATGAACGCTTATAATCTCATGACCATGTTGAACTCCATGATATCTTTGCTTCTGATACAATTGAATGTTTCTTTTTTAAGCTAGTGTTGGTGGTGTAGCGGTAATGACTATATGATGATTAAATAGTGGTAATGACTATGATGATTATTAGCTAGTGTTGTTGGTGATGATATTATGCAAGAGTTTTTATATTAATATGATGATGACGATGATGATGATGATGAGTTATTATATCATTTATGAAAGAACCGCGGATTAGTTTAGGATCCATCCAGTTGAAACTAATCCGCGGTTCCTTCACCTAGTGATTTAATAACTTATTATAATGTAAAAACAATCTCTAAATTAATTGGAAAACACAAAATTAGAGGAAAAATAAATAATAAAACAAAACCCCCCAAACCTTTTAGTACTGATTGGTGTTACAAACCGGTACTAAAGGTCTCCCCGCCCCCGGCGCTGGAACGTGCCACGTGGTGGCCCTTTAGTGGCGGTTCGTGTTGAACCGGTACTAAAGGGGGGGACCTTTAGTCCCCACCCTTTAGTGCCGGTTACAGAACCGGCACCAAAGGGCCTTACGAACCGGTGCTATAGCCCGGTTCTGCACTAGTGGCACGTGGGCCGGAACAACATGACCCGTTTATTTTTTCTTGAAATATATAAATATATATGTCCTATATAAATGCCTAATACTCTAATATGTTCAATATTGCATACGTATTTTATTAGTGCTAGATCTGAGTAGTTGAACTGTTATAGTGTAGTCATTGTAGTTTTTGTAATTCTTTTATAATTCTAGAGCATGTCTTGTATTTTCTTTTACTTCTTTGAGATGGAAGGTTTTTACGATGTAGGCGCTTTACATTTATCCCACATAATACTTCACCGTTTTTTAAATTTTCAATATATTTTTTCACTTTCCCCCCTGTTTTTCGAAGGTACTTCATGAAAAAAAATCAAGCCGACAGGGGCCGGCGTGCCGAAGCTGTAAAAAAAAGAGATGTAGCCACCTTTTGCCTTGCCTTGTCGTGCACGCTGGCCTGGCTTAACATGCTAAGGCTCGTGCATTCAGTAGCTCGTCCAAACTTTTTTTCTCAAGACGTACAAGAGAAGAACGTGTACTGGTACTTACGAGTACTTGGCTAGCTTAGTTTGTTGGGAGCTCGACCTGTCAGGCCTGCTGATTTGACGGCTCCCTTCTCGGCGGACGGCCCCCGTTGTCGTCGACCAACCCATCATCTAGCGGTGTCAACGGCGTAATGTGCCCATCGTCTAGCTGAGCGCTATGCAGTGTCATGATCGCTCAGGCCTCAGGATGCATCGAGACAGGGGCAGGTCCCGGGTAACCATCCAAATTAATTCCACCTAGAGACTGAAAAAGAGTATCTCTATCAATTTTGCAAGAGGCGCGTGAGCTGGAAGACCGTACCAGTAGTACTGTGGTAATCGTGGACTAGCGCTTCATGCTTAAGCATTTAAAGACATGTATTACAATGTATAGACGCAGTGTGATGCCTCGCATGTCATGTAGAATCGGATATCAGATAAAGTAGGTTCGCATAAGGAAGCAGGATTCTCTTCAGGAGTCGGGTGTTTGAAGAGAAAAAGTGTGGTCCGGTGTTAAAAGCTGGAAAGATTGAAGTATTTCTTAATGAGGCCCATTAATGATAGCTTGCATTTGGGAGAAAAAAATAAACGTAAATGCCTTAAATTACTGGGACATCTGTATTCATATGTCACCATTGTACACGTGCGTGCAAGAGGAGCAAGAGTAACTGCGGAGACATGCATGTGCCAACTAAGCGTACTTGTCCGTCTGATTAATCGAGTTCATTAATCCAAGATCGAGAAAGGTGGCACAGTGCACCGAGGCGGAGCAGGACGCCAAGGACCGATGAGACGGCCGATGCAGCTAGATTAGGCGGAATCTAGGTGGCATAGCTACTCAGGTTTCGCAATTATAAGCGCCATTGCCATACGAAGAACTTAACAAGAAAGAGAGACGAGCAAATATAGAACGAGGTGATGATCGATCACTCGGTCCATCGGTCGATCTTCTAGCCAGTGACAAGCAGCATCAGCACTCCAAGTGTCTTCTCACCCGTCGTCCATCCGTGAGCTGATCGATCTTGTGGCCAGTGACAAGCACTATCAGGACCAACACGGCCATGCGTGTGGAGAGTACCTACGTCTACGTGTAGTACGTACACGCATGAGGTGATGAGACGCGTAACTCCGAGACGTGACGAAACGGCGAGTAACTGATGTGAAGACAATGGTTATTTAACGCAGGTAAGCCATCATGCGGGAGGGTGACACGGCAGTGCAGTGCAGGGCTCGGGTAGTTGGGTGCGAGCACGGCCATCTCATGGTTAAGCTAGTAGGGCAATGAGGTCGTGTCCTGGTATGCGGGGGCCGTGCACCCAGCGCGCGGCCGCATCCGTTTGCCCCATCCTGTCCGTCAGGGCCCAAAATACCCATATTTTTATCAAAACTAGTTTACAATCCAAATATTTGTCTGAAAATTAAAATAGTTTTACAACCCAATTGAAATTGTCTTTAATAAAATAGTTTTACAACCAAATCGAAATTGTCCTGACTGAACATAAAATGAACCAATACATCTATTGGTTGCCAATGTGATTCCACACGTGCTCAACCAAGTCATTTTGAAGATTCAAATGAGTGTGCCAATCACGCATCTCACGGTGGAATTGGACAAACTGTTCAAATATGGCCGGGTCTTGGTGCAGGGGCTCAATATTTTCACCTTGATAATCAAATCCTTGGTCGAAGATACTTTCATCACGCTCGTCCTCGACGATCATGTTGTGCATGATCACACAAGCAGTCATCACCTCCCAAAGCTTCCTTTCATCCCATGACAGTGCAGGGTTTCGAACGATACCCCACCGGGATTGAAGCACACAAAAAGCACGTTCCACATCCTTTCTAACACTCTCTTGCATTTGGGCAAATCTCTTTCTCTTCTCACCTTGGGGTTTCGAGATTGTCTTCACAAAAATTGACCACTGAGGATATATACTATCAGCTAGATAGTATCCTTTGTTGTACTGGTAGCCGTTGATCTCAAAGTTGACAGGTGGGGAGTGGCCTTCTGCAAGCCTCGCGAAGACAGGAGAACGCTGCAGCACGTTGATATCATTGTGAGAACCTGCCATGCCGAAGAAAGAATGTCATATCCAAAGATCCTGCGATGCCACCACTTCTAATATGACAGTGCACCCGTTGACATGCCCCTTGTACTGTCCCTGCCAAGCAAATGGACAGTTCTTCCACTCCCAGTGCATACAATCTATGCTGCCAAGCATGCCTGGAAAGCCTCTAGCTGCGTTGGTCGCCAACAATCTCTCTGTATCAGCGGCAGTTGGCTGCCTCAAGTACTCTGGGCCAAACACCTCGATCACATCCTGGCAAAACTTGTACATTGACATTAGACATGTTGTCTCACTCATACGCACATACTCATCCACCAGATCGCCTGGAATACCATATGCAAGCATGCGGATGGCCGCGGTGCATTTCTGGTAAGAGGAGAATCCAACCTTGCCAAGGGCATCCGTCTTGCACTCGAAGTATGGGTCATGAGCAACCACTCCCTCTCGGATACGATTGAACACATGCCTTGCCATACGAAAACGGCGACGGAATTTATCCGGCAGGAAAAGCGGAGTGTTCGCAAAGTAATCGGCATAGAACAGGGCGTGACCTCTCTCCCTGTTGCGGTTCAGGTTGGGAGCACGGCCAGGGACTGACCCCCTGTACCGAGGAAGCTGCCGTTGAATGTGGTCGTGAACGACCAGTGCAACCACCACAAGATCTGTTAGGGAACGTAGTAATTTCAAAAAAATTCCTACGCACACGCAAGATCATGGTGATGCATAGCAACAAGAGGGGAGAGTGTGTCCACGTACCCTCGTAGACCGAAAGCGGAAGCGTTAGCACAACGCGGTTGATGTAGTCGTACGTCTTCACGATCCGACCGATGAAGTACCGAACGCACGGCACCTCCGAGTTCTGCACATGTTCAACTCGATGACGTCCCTCGAACTCCGATCCAGCCGAGTGTTGAGGGAGAGTTTCGTCAGCACGACAGCGTGGTGACGATGATGATGTTCTACCGACGCAGGGCTTCGCCTAAGCACCGCTACGATATTATCGAGGTGGATTATGGTGGAGGGGGGCACCGCACACGGCTAAGAGATCAAGAGATCAATTGTTGTGTCTATGGGGTGCCCCCTGCCCCCGTATATAAAGGAGCAAGGGGGGAGAGGCGGCCGGCCAGGAGGAGGCGCGCCAGGAGGAGTCCTACTCCCACCGGGAGTAGGACTCCCTCCCTTCCTTGTTGGATTAGGAGAAGGGGGAAGGAGGAGGGAGAGAGGAAGGAAAGGGGGGCGCCGCCCCCCCCCCCCTCCTTGTCCAATTCGGACTAGAGGGGGAGGGGGCGCGCGGCCTGCCCTGGCCGCCCCTCCTCTTCTCCACTAAGGCCCATGTAGGCCCATTAAACCCCCGGGGGGTTCCGGTAACCCCCGGTACTCCGGTATATATCCGATAACCCCCGGAACCATTCCGGTGTCCGAATATAGTCGTCCAATATATCAATCTTCATGTCTCGACCATTTCGAGACTCCTCGTCATGTCTGTGATCACATCCGGGACTCCGAACTATCTTCCGTACATCAAAACACATAAACTCATAATATAACCGTCATCAAACTTTAAGCGTGCAGACCCTACGGGTTCGAGAACTATGTAGACATGACCGAGACACGTCTCCGGTCAATAACCAATAGCGGAACCTGGATGCTCATATTGGCTCCCACATATTCTACGAAAATCTTTATCGGTCAAACCGCATAACAACATACGTTGTTCCCTTTGTCATCGGTATGTTACTTGCGCGAGATTCGATCGTCGGTATCTCAATACCTAGTTCAATCTCGTTACCGGAAAGTCTCTTTACTCGTTCTGTAATACATCATTCCGCAACTAACTCATTAGTTGCAATGCTTGCAAGGCTTATAGTGATGTGCATTACCGAGTGGGCCAGAGATACCTCTCCGACAATCGGAGTGACAAATCCTAATCTCGAAATACGCCAACCCAACAAGTACCTCTGGAGACACCTGTAGAGCACCTTTATAGTCACCCAGTTACGTTGTGACGTTTGATAGCACACAAAGTGTTCCTCCGGTAAATGGGAGTTGCATAATCTCATAGTCATAGGAACATATATAAGTCATGAAGAAAGCAATAGCAGAATACTAAACGATCGTGTGCTAAGCTAACGGAATGGGTCAAGTCAATCACATCATTCTCCTAATGATGTGATCCCGTTAATCAAATGACAACTCATGTCAATGGCTAGGAAACATAACCATCTTTGATCAACGAGCTAGTCAAGTAGAGGCATACTAGTGACACTGTTTGTCTATGTATTCACACAAGTATTATGTTTCCGGTTAATACAATTCTAGCATGAATAATAAACATTTATCATGATATAAGGAAATAAATAATAACTTTAGTATTGCCTCTAGGGCATATTTCCTTCAGTCTCCCACTTGCACTAGAGTCAATAATCTAGATTACACAGTAATGATTCTAACACCCATGGAGCCTTGGTGCTGATCATGTTTTGCTCGTGGAAGAGGCTTAGTCAACGGGTCTGCAACATTCAGATCCATATGTATCTTGCAAATTTCTATGTCTCCCACCTGGACTAGATCCCGGATGGAGTTGAAGCGTCTCTTGATGTGCTTGGTTCTCTTGTGAAATCTGGATTCCTTTGCCAAGGCAATTGCACCAGTATTGTCACAAAAGATTTTCATTGGACCCGATGCACTAGGTATGACACCTAGATCGGATATGAACTCCTTCATCCAGACTCCTTCATTTGCTGCTTCCGAAGCAGCTATGTACTCCGCTTCACACGTAGATCCCGCCACAACGCTTTGTTTAGAACTGCACCAACTGACAGCTCCACCGTTCAATGTAAACACGTATCCGGTTTGTGATTTAGAATCGTCCGGATCAGTGTCAAAGCTTGCATCGACGTAACCATTTACGACTAGCTCTTTGTCACCTCCATAAACGAGAAACATATCCTTAGTCCTTTTCAGGTATTTCAGGATGTTCTTGACCGCTGTCCAGTGATCCACTCCTGGATTACTTTGGTACCTCCCTGCTAAACTTATAGCAAGGCACACATCAGGTCTGGTACACAGCATTGCATACATGATAGAGCCTATGGCTGAAGCATAGGGAACATCTTTCATCTTCTCTCTATCTTCTGCAGTGGTCGGGCATTGAGTCTTACTCAACTTCACACCTTGTAACACAGGCAAGAACCCTTTCTTTGCTTGATCCATTTTGAACTTCTTCAAAACTTTGTCAAGGTATGTGCTTTGTGAAAGTCCAATTAAGCGTCTTGATCTATCTCTATAGATCTTGATGCCCAATATATAAGCAGCTTCACCGAGGTCCTTCATTGAAAAACTCTTATTCAAGTATCCCTTTATGCTATCCAGAAATTCTATATCATTTCCAATCAGCAATATGTCATCCACATATAATATCAGAAATGCTACAGAGCTCCCACTCACTTTCTTGTAAATACAGGCTTCTCCAAAAGTCTGTATAAAACCAAATGCTTTGATCACACTATCAAAGCGTTTATTCCAACTCCGAGAGGCTTGCACCAGTCCATAAATGGATCGCTGGAGCTTGCACACTTTGTTAGCTCCCTTTGGATCGACAAAACCTTCCCGTTGCATCATATACAACTCTTCTTCCAGAAATCCATTCAGGAATGCAGTTTTGACATCCATTTGCCAAATTTCATAATCATAAAATGCGGCAATTGCTAACATGATTCGGACAGACTTAAGCATCGCTACGGGTGAGAAAGTCTCATCGTAGTCAATCCCTTGAACTTGTCGAAAACCTTTTGCAACAAGTCGAGCTTTATAGACAGTAACATTACCGTCAGCGTCAGTCTTCTTCTTGAAGATCCATTTATTCTCGATGGCTTGCCGATCATCGGGCAAGTCAACCAAAGTCCACACTTTGTTCTCATACATGGATCCCATCTAGAATTTCATGGCCTCAAGCCATTTTGCGGAATCTGGGCTCACCATAGCTTCTTCATAGTTCGTAGGTTCGTCATGGTCTAGTAACATAACCTCCAGAACAGGATTACCGTACCACTCTGGTGCGGATCTTACTCTGGTTGATCTACGAGGTTCAGTAACAACTTGATCTGAAGTTTCATGATCATCATCATTAACTTCCTCACTAATTGGTGTAGACGTCACAAGAACCAGTTTCTGTGATGAACTACTTTCCAATAAGGGAGCAGGTACTGTTACCTCATCAAGTTCTACTTTCCTCCCACTCACTTCTTTCGAGAGAAACTCCTTCTCTAGAAAGGATCCAAATTTAGCAACAAAAGTCTTGCCTTCAGATCTGTGATAGAAGGTGTACCCAACAGTTTCCTTTGGGTATCCTATGAAGACACATTTCTCCGATTTGGGTTCGAGCTTATCAGGTTGAAGCTTTTTCACATAAGCATCGCAACCCCAAACTTTAAGAAACGACAACTTTGGTTTCTTGCCAAACCACAGTTCATAAGGCGTCGTCTCAACGGATTTCGATGGTGCCCTATTTAACGTGAATGCGGCCGTCTCTAAAGCATAACCCCAAAATGATAGCGGTAAATCAGTAAGAGACATCATAGATCGCACCATATCTAGTAAAGTACGATTACGACGTTCGGACACACCATTACGCTGTGGTGTTCCGGGTGGCGTGAGTTGCGAAACTATTCCGCATTGTTTCAAATGAAGACCAAACTCGTAACTCAAATATTCTCCTCCACGATCAGATCGTAGAAACTTTATTTTCTTGTTACGATGATTTTCAACTTCACTCTGAAATTCTTTGAACTTTTCAAATGTTTCAGACTTATGTTTCATTAAGTAGATATACCCATATCTGCTCAAATCATCTGTGAAGGTGAGAAAATAACGATACCCGCCGCGAGCCTCAACATTCATCGGACCACATACATCTGTATGTATGATTTCCAACAAATCTGTTGCTCGCTCCATAGTTCCGGAGAACGGCGTTTTAGTCATCTTGCCCATGAGGCACGGTTCGCAAGTACCAAGTGATTCATAATCAAGTGGTTCCAAAAGTCCATCAGTATGGAGTTTCTTCATGCGCTTTACACCGATATGACCTAAACGGCAGTGCCACAAATAAGTTGCACTATCATTATCAACTCTGCATCTTTTGGCTTCAATATTATGAATATGTGTATCACTACTATCGAGATTCAACAAAAATAGACCACTCTTCAAGGGTGCATGACCATAAAAGATATTACTCATATAAATAGAACAACCATTATTCTCTGATTTAAATGAATAACCGTCTCGCATCAAACAAGATCCAGATATAATGTTCATGCTCAACGCTGGCACCAAATAACAATTATTCAGGTCTAAAACTAATCCCGAAGGTAGATGTAGAGGTAGCGTGCCGACCGCGATCACATCGACTTTGGAACCATTTCCCACGCGCATCGTCACCTCGTCCTTAGCCAATCTTCGCTTAATCCGTAGTCCCTGTTTCGAGTTGCAAATATTAGCAACAGAACCAGTATCAAATACCCAGGTGCTACTGCGAGCATTAGTAAGGTACACATCAATAACATGTATATCACATATACCTTTGTTCACCTTGCCATCCTTCTTATCCGCCAAATACTTGGGGCAGTTCCGCTTCCAGTGACCAGTCTGTTTGCAGTAGAAGCACTCAGTCTCAGGCTTAGGTCCAGACTTGGGTTTCTTCTCCTGAGCAGCAACTTGTTTGCTGTTCTTCTTGAAGTTCCCCTTCTTCTTCCCTTTGCCCTTTTTCTTGAAACTGGTGGTCTTGTTGACCATCAACACTTGATGCTCCTTCTTGATTTCTACCTCCGCAGCCTTTAGCATTGCGAAGAGCTCGGGAATCGTCTTATCCATCCCTTGCATGTTATAGTTCATCACGAAGCTCTTGTAGCTTGGTGGTAGTGATTGAAGAATTCTGTCAATGACGCTATCATCCGGAAGATTAACTCCCAGTTGAATCAAGTGATTGTTATACCCAGACATTCTGAGTATATGCTCACTGACAGAACTATTCTCCTCCATCTTACAGCTGTAGAACTTATTGGAGACTTCATATCTCTCAATCCGGGCATTTGCTTGAAATATTAACTTCAACTCCTAGAACATCTCATATGCTCTATGACGTTCAAAACGTCGTTGAAGTCCCGGTTCTAAGCCGTAAAGCATGGCACACTGAACTATCGAGTAGTCATCAGCTTTGCTCTGCCAGACGTTCATAACATCTGGTGTTGCTCCTGCAGCAGGTTTGGCACCTAGCGGTGCTTCCAGGACGTAATTCTTCTGTGTAGCAATGAGGATAATCCTCAAGTTACGGACCCAGTCCGTGTAATTGCTACCATCATCTTTCAACTTTGCTTTCTCAAGGAACGCATTAAAATTCAACGGAACAACGGCATGGGCCATCTATCTACAATCAACATAGCCAAGCAAAATACTATCAGGTACTAAGTTCCTGATAAATTTAAGTTCAATTAATCATATTACTTAAGAACTCCCACTTAGATAGACATCCCTCTAATCCTCTAAGTGATCACGTGATCCATATCAACTAAACCATGTCCGATCATCACGTGAGATGGAGTAGTTTCAATGGTGAACATCACTATGTTGATCATATCTACTATATGATTCACGCTCGACCTTTCGGTCTCAGTGTTCCGAGGCCATATCTGTTATATGCTAGTCTCATCAAGTTTAACCTGAGTATTCTGCGTGTGCAACTGTTTTGCACCCGTTGTATTTGAACGTAGAGCCTATCACACCCGATCATCACGTGGTGTCTCAGCACGAAGAACTTTCGCAACGGTGCATACTCAGGGAGAACACTTATACCTTGATAATTTAGTGAGAGATCATCTTATAATGCTACCGTCAATCAAAGCAAGATAAGATGCATAAAAGATAAACATCACATGCAATCAATATAAGTGATATGATATGGCCATCATCATCTTGTGCTTGTGATCTCCATCTCCGAAGCACCGTCATGATCACCATCGTCACCGGCGCGACACCTTGATCTCCATCGTAGCATCGTTGTCGTCTCGCCAACTTATGCTTCTACGACTATCGCTACCGCTTAGTGATAAAGTAAAGCATTACAGGGCGATTGCATTGCATACAATAAAGCGACAACCATATGGCTCCTGCCAGTTGCCGATAACTCGGTTACAAAACATGATCATCTCATACAATAAAATATAGCATCATGCCTTGACCATATCACATCACAACATGCCCTGCAAAAACAAGTTAGACATCCTCTACTTTGTTGTTGCAAGTTTTACGTGGCTGCTACGGGCTGAGCAAGAAACGTTCTTACCTACGCATCAAAATCACAACGATAGTTTGTCAAGTTAGTGTTGTTTTAACCTTCTCAAGGACCGGGCGTAGCCACACTCGGTTCAACTAAAGTTGGAGAAACTGACACCCGCCAGCCACCTGTATGCAAAGCACGTCGGTAGAACCAGTCTCGCGTAAGCGTACGCGTAATGTCGGTCCGGGTCGCTTCATCCAACAATACCGCCGAACCAAAGTGTGACATGCTGGTAAGCAGTATGACTTATATCGCCCACAACTCACTTGTGTTCTACTCGTGCATATTACATCAACGCATAAAACCTGGCTCGGATGCCACTGTTGGGGAACGTAGTAATTTAAAAAAAAATCCTACGCACACGCAAGATGATGGTGATGCATAGCAACGAGAGGGGAGAGTGTGTCCACGTACCCTTGTAGACCGAAAGCGGAAGCGTTAGCACAACGCGGTTGATGTAGTCGTACGTCTTCACGATCCGACCGATCAAGTACCGAACGCACGACACCTCCGAGTTCTGCACACGTTCAACTCGATGACGTCCCTCGAACTCCGATCCAGCCGAGTGTTGAGGGAGAGTTTCGTCAGCACGACGGCGTGGTGACGATGATGATGTTCTACCGACGCAGGGCTTCGCCTAAGCACCGCCACGATATTATCGAGGTGGATTATGGTGGAGGGGGGCACCGCACACGGCTAAGAGATCAAGAGATCAATTGTTGTGTCTATGGGGTGCCCCCTGCCCCCGTATATAAAGGAGCAAGGGGGGAGAGGCGGCCGGCCAGGAGGAGGCGCGCCAGGAGGAGTCCTACTCCCACCGGGAGTAGGACTCCCTCCCTTCCTTGTTGGATTAGGAGAAGGGGGAAGGAGGAGGGAGAGAGGAAGGAAAGGGGGGCGCCGCCCCCCCCCCCTCCTTGTCCAATTCGGACTAGAGGGGGAGGGGGCGCGCGGCCTGCCCTGGCCGCCCCTCCTCTTCTCCACTAAGGCCCATGTAGGCCCATTAAACCCCCGGGGGGTTCCGGTAACCCCCGGTACTCCGGTATATATCCGATAACCCCCGGAACCATTCCGGTGTCCGAATATAGTCGTCCAATATATCAATCTTCATGTCTCGACCATTTTGAGACTCCTCGTCATGTCTGTGATCACATCCGGGACTCCGAACTACCTTCGGTACATCAAAACACATAAACTCATAATATAACCGTCATCAAACTTTAAGCGTGCAGACCCTACGGGTTCGAGAACTATGTAGACATGACCGAGACACGTCTCCGGTCAATAACCAATAGCGGAACCTGGATGCTCATATTGGCTCCCACATATTCTACGAAAATCTTTATCGTTCAAACCGCATAACAACATACGTTGTTCCCTTTGTCATTGGTATTACTTGCGCGAGATTCGATCGTCGGTATCTCAATACCTAGTTCAATCTCGTTACCGGCAAGTCTCTTTACTCGTTCTTGAATACATCATTCCGCAACTAACTCATTGGTTGCAATGCTTGCAAGGCTTATAGTGTTGTGCATTACCGAGTGGGCCCAGAGATACCTCTCCGACAATCGGAGTGACAAATCCTAATCTCGAAATACGCCAACCCAACAAGTACCTTTGGAGACACCTGTAGAGCACCTTTATAATCACCCAGTTACGTTGTGACGTTTGGTAGCACACAAAGTGTTCCTCCGGTAAACGGGAGTCTCATAATCTCATAGTCATAGGAACATATATAAGTCATGAAGAAAGCAATAGCAGAATACTGAACGATCGTGTGCTAAGCTAACGGAATGGGTCAAGTCAATCACATCATTCTCCTAATGATGTGATCTCGTTAATCAAATGACAACTCATGTCAATGGCTAGGAAACATAACCATCTTTGATCAACGAGCTAGTCAAGTAGAGGCATACTAGTGACATTTTGTTTGTCTATGTATTCACACAAGTATTATGTTTCCGGTTAATACAATTCTAGCATGAATAATAAACATTTATCATGATATAAGGAAATAAATAATAACTTTATTATTGCCTCTAGGGCATATTTCCTTCAGTCTCCCACGAATCGTCCGATGAACACAGGAAGTGATGGAAGAAAAACTCGTCTCCACTGTCCATACCTTTGTGGGCAAAATGTCGAACACCTTGCGGTCGTGGTGGCAAAGAGGCCGCGATGATCACCTCGACGCAGTAGGGGTGGTTGTCGGCTGGCTACTGGCCGCTCTGGAGCTCTCGTCGCAAGCTGCCGAGGCCGCCGTGGTACGTCGCCGGCGGTCGTGTCCCCTCTACCACCGGCAAAGACGGCGACGGCCGAACCTCCTCTGATCGACGGCCAAAACTACGGCGAAAGCGCGGGCGTGGTGGCGGCCATGTCGAGACGTGGTTTGGTAGGGACGGCTGGGGGCTGCCCGGAGGAGGCGGCCGGAGAATAGCGGCATCTCCGGCGGCGGGGCGGGGCGGGAGAGAGAGGGTGGAAGCGCTGGGAGCGAAGGGACTGCTAGTGTCCCCGACAGGCGGGGGAGGGACAAGGGCGTGCGTCTAGGCCGTCCGCGCGCGTCCGTTTCACCCCAAACCGAGTGCAAATTTGGGCCGGGGATGCGTCGAAAACGGACGGAATCCGGACATTTGTCTGTTTAAGGCCGCGCGTTGGGCCGCGCTATTCTTCCGTTTTACCATAAACGGACGCGCGCGGACAGATTGGGGTCGCGCGGTGGAGTTTGGCCTCACCTCCTCTCTCTCTCCTTTATGCCTCCGGCGCTGCAGAGCCCGCACGCACGGTCCATGACTACTCCGTGCGTGCGTGCGGATTGACTCGCGCGCACACACAAACGCCACTCCACTCCACCCCCTTCCGTCCGCGTCAGTCCCCCTCGTGCACGGCAGCAGCACCCAGCGGCATTCAGCGCCGCTCTCGCTCTGCTTTCTTCTCCCTCCTGTCCTGCTCCCCCCTCACCGGTCACCACCTCCGGCCCGTCCTCGAGCTAGCCCGCCAGGCGCGACACCTACGCCGGCCGCTGGGTGGGTGTACGAGATCTGGTGACCTAGCTGAGCGGAGACGCTCGGCCACCCATGGGCTGGGCGAGCCGGCGCGGCCTCGCCGCGGCGCTCCTCCTGCACCTCCTCTTCCTCGCCGCTGCCCTCGGTAAGACAGCCAGCGACATGCACTTTCTCCGTGTTTCTACGGCATTACATACATGGCGAGCTCTAGCTCACACGTACGCGCGCACATGTGCGTGTGTCTCCTGCAGGTGGGTGCGCCGCGACGAGCCGGTGGAGCGGCGGCGGCGGCGGTAAAGCAGCCCTTGAGCAGTACTCGTGGGTGGAGCCTGCGGAGGAGGCGCGGCGGAGGGAGCTGGTGGGCCCGGGCTCGTCGCCGCCGACGTGCCGGAGCCGGTGCGGGCGGTGCCACCCGTGCCGGCCGGTGCACGTGGCCATCCAGCCCGGCGTCAGCTTCCCGCTCGAGTACTACCCGGAGGCCTGGCGCTGCAAGTGCGGCGACAGGCTCTTCATGCCATGAGCCCATGACCGTCCGCCCACAGCTCCGTCTGCACATATATGTATGCCCTTGATGCTGCTCCCGACTCGGTCCGCCATTACGGCTGCTTCAGCTCACTCGCGGGAGCTAGCTCTTCAAGGCTACGGCGGCGCGCACAAGGCCAGGAGGTCGAGCACACGCACGGCAACCAGAGGGATCTAGCTAGAGAAGAAGAAGAGGGAGCAGAGCGCAGAGAGATCCATGGAATCATGGGAAGAAACCAAACATGGAGGCTTCCTCCTCGATGTATGTAATAACATTGTTCAGTTCTTGGAGATTTTAACCAGTGTGATGTTGTAATTAGCTAGCCGGTCGTGTCTTGTCGGGTCCGAAGAGGTGGAGAGATGGATCGAGATTGTTCGTTCACGCGCTCTCTCTCTCTCTGGTTCTTCTCCTTCTCGAGTCGCCAAGGCCAAGCCAACTTCCGGTTTTGAGGAGTGATTTTCCAATTAATTTTCGTCAATCTATGCCGTGATATTTTCTCCTGGACGACATCTTCCTCATCATTTTGCTCTGTTTCGAGCATGCTTCCTTTCGTAGAAAAGGCTCAGTATGCCCGTGTAAATACAAAAGACGCTTTGGCCGAGTGGTTAAGGCGTGTGCCTGCTAAGTACATGGGGTTTCCCCGCGAGAGTTCGAATCTCTCAGGCGTCGATTCCTTTTCTCCTTTATTTTTAACGCTGGATGTCTCCAAACTTTTACTAATTCCCACCAGCGTTTTCCATGTCTGGATGGAGCCTGTAATTGTTCCTGGGATTCCTGGATCTTGTGGCCGGTGCACGCACCACACCACACCGAAAGAAACAATCTCCCCCATGAAGAACTTCAGAACAATTTCTTATCCTCACTCCATCTTCCCAGCACAAGCGCACTCCATGGCAGGGCATGTGCCTCGCAGAGCCGCATATAGTATGAGCGCGTACAGAAAACCATGGATAGGCGCCCGGGCAAGCCCCCAAAAGATCAGGCTTGAACAGTAGCAGGGATTTCCTCCTCCTACGTGTGTAGAGCTACAGGTGCAGTGCGCGTGCTGTGCATCGCATTGCAGTTGCAGCACGAGCCCTCTCTCTTTTCTTCAGAGTCTTTCCTTCACAGGAGCAAGAAACAAAGGGAAAAGCCTGCGCGCGCCTAGTATACAAATGCCACAGCAACAGTGGCCTATGGCACGGTAGGCTTCCCCCCGGCAGTGGCACTAATTTATGCTACTCCCAGCTGCCGCTGCTGCTGCTGCTTTGCTCGCGTCAAATCAGCATAAGTTCCCTAGAGAGGAGAGGGGAGGAGGAGGCCCTGAATACTCTACTTTGGA